>NW_026604378.1:0-57000 GCF_024763615.1 Phlebotomus papatasi | reverse complement strand
CAAGCATCAGAATCTTTTTTTAATTTTTTTTAACCCTGTTTTTACATTGACCTAAAATACAAAATCCTTTCCCCATAAAACATGTCCTTGACAATTTTTTTTAGCCTCAATAGATTTTTCACGAAGCTTTATTTACCCAAGTATCATAATCTTTTTTTTATTTTTTTTTTGTGACCCTGTTTTTACATTGACCTAAAACACAAAATCCTTTCCCCCTAAAATATGTCCTTGACAAATTTTTTTTAGGCTCAATAGATTTTTTCACGAAGCCTTTTTCATTTACCCAAGTAGCAAAATCTTTTTTTTTTTTTTAATTTTTTTTAACTCTGTTTTTACATCGACCTAAAACACAAAATCCTTTCTCCTAAGACCTGTCCTTGACAAATTTTTTTTTTAGCCCCAATAGATTTTTTCACGAAGCTTTTTTTATTTACCCAAGTATCATAATCTTTTTTAAATTTTTGTAACCCTGTTTTTACATTGACCTAAAATACAAAATCCTTTCCCCATAAAACATGTCCTTGACAAATTTTTTTAGTCGCAATAGATTTTTTCACGAAGCTTTATTTACCCAAGTATCATAATTTTTTTTAAATTTTTTTAAACCCTGTTTTTACATCGACATAAAACACAAAATCCTTTCCCCCTAAAACCTGTCCTTGACAAATTTTTTTTAGCCCAAATAGATTTTTTCACGAAGCTTTATTTACCCAAGTATCATAATTTATTTTTAATTTTTTTTAACCCTGTTTTTACATCGACCTAAAACACAAAATTCTTTCCCCCTAAAACCTGTCCTTGACAAATTTTTTTTAGCCCCAATAAATTTTTTCACGAAGCTTTATTTACCCAAGTATCATAATTTTTTTAAATTTTTTTTTAACTCTGTTTTAACATCGACCTAAAACACAAAATCCTTTCCCCCTAAAACCTGTCCTTGACAAATTTGTTTTTAGCCCCAATAGATTTTTTCACGAAGCTTTATTTACCCAAGTATCATAATTTTTTTTAAATTTTTTTAAACCCTGTTTTTACATCGACATAAAACACAAAATCCTTTCCCCCTAAAACCTGTCCTTGACAAATTTTTTTTAGCCCCAATAGATTTTTTCACGAAGCTTTATTTACCCAAGTATCATAATTTATTTTTAATTTTTTTTAACCCTGTTTTTACATCGACCTAAAACACAAAATTCTTTCCCCCTAAAACCTGTCCTTGACAAATTTTTTTTAGCCCCAATAGATTTTTTCACGAAGCTTTATTTACCCAAGTATCATAATTTTTTTAAATTTTTTTTTAACTCTGTTTTAACATCGACCTAAAACACAAAATCCTTTCCCCCTAAAACCTGTCCTTGACAAATTTGTTTTTAGCCCCAATAGATTTTTTCACGAAGCTTTATTTACCCAAGTATCATAATTTTTTTTAAATTTTTTTAAACCCTGTTTTTACATCGACATAAAACACAAAATCCTTTCCCCCTAAAACCTGTCCTTGACAAATTTTTTTTAGCCCCAATAGATTTTTTCACGAAGCTTTATTTACCCAAGTATCATAATTTATTTTTAATTTTTTTTAACCCTGTTTTTACATCGACCTAAAACACAAAATTCTTTCCCCCTAAAACCTGTCCTTGACAAATTTTTTTTAGCCCCAATAGATTTTTTCACGAAGCTTTATTTACCCAAGTATCATAATTTTTTTAAATTTTTTTTTAACTCTGTTTTAACATCGACCTAAAACACAAAATCCTTTCCCCCTAAAACCTGTCCTTGACAAATTTGTTTTTAGCCCCAATAGATTTTTTCACGAAGCTTTATTTACCCAAGTATCATAATTTTTTTAAAATTTTTTTTAACCCTGTTTTTACATCGACCTAAAACACAAAATCCTTTCCCCCTAAAAGCTGTCCTTGACAAATTTGTTTTTAGGCGCAATAGATTTTTTCACGAAGCTTTATTTACCCAAGTATCATAATTTTTTTTTAAATTTTTTTTAACCCTGTTTTTACATCGACCTAAAACACAAAATCCTTTCCCCCTAAAACCTGTCCTTGACAAATTTTTTTAGCCCCAATAGATTTTTTCACGAAGCTTTATTTACCCAAGTATCATAATTTTTTTTAAGTTTTTTTAACCCTGTTTTAACATCGACCTAAAACACAAAATCCTTTCCCCCTAAAACCTGCCCTTGACAAATTTGTTTTTAGGCGCAATAGATTTTTTCACGAAGCTTTATTTACCCAAGTATCATAATTTTTTTAAAATTTTTTTTAACCCTGTTTTTACATCGACATAAAACACAAAATCCTTTCCCCCTAAAACCTGTCCTTGACAAATTTGTTTTTAGCCCCAATAGATTTTTCACGAAGCCTCTTTCATTTACCCAAGCATCAGAATCTTTTTTTAATTTTTTTTAACCCTGTTTTTACATTGACCTAAAATACAAAATCCTTTCCCCATAAAACATGTCCTTGACAATTTTTTTTAGCCTCAATAGATTTTTCACGAAGCTTTATTTACCCAAGTATCATAATCTTTTTTTTATTTTTTTTTTGTGACCCTGTTTTTACATTGACCTAAAACACAAAATCCTTTCCCCCTAAAATATGTCCTTGACAAATTTTTTTTAGGCTCAATAGATTTTTTCACGAAGCCTTTTTCATTTACCCAAGTAGCAAAATCTTTTTTTTTTTTAATTTTTTTTAACTCTGTTTTTACATCGACCTAAAACACAAAATCCTTTCTCCTAAGACCTGTCCTTGACAAATTTTTTTTTTAGCCCCAATAGATTTTTTCACGAAGCTTTTTTTATTTACCCAAGTATCATAATCTTTTTTAAATTTTTGTAACCCTGTTTTTACATTGACCTAAAATACAAAATCCTTTCCCCATAAAACATGTCCTTGACAAATTTTTTTAGTCGCAATAGATTTTTTCACGAAGCTTTATTTACCCAAGTATCATAATTTTTTTTAAATTTTTTTAAACCCTGTTTTTACATCGACATAAAACACAAAATCCTTTCCCCCTAAAACCTGTCCTTGACAAATTTGTTTTTAGGCGCAATAGATTTTTTCACGAAGCTTTATTTACCCAAGTATCATAATTTATTTTTAATTTTTTTTAACCCTGTTTTAACATCGACCTAAAACACAAAATTCTTTCCCCCTGAAACCTGTCCTTGACAAATTTTTTTTAGCCCCAATAGATTTTTTCACGAAGCTTTATTTACCCAAGTATCATAATTTTTTTTAAATTTTCTTTAACCCTGTTTTTACATCGACCTAAAACACAAAATCCTTTCCCCCTAAAAGCTGTCCTTGACAAATTTGTTTTTAGGCGCAATAGATTTTTTCACGAAGCTTTATTTACCCAAGTATCATAATTTTTTTAAAATTTTTTTTAACCCTGTTTTTACATCGACCTAAAACACAAAATCCTTTCCCCCTAAAACCTGTCCTTGACAAATTTTTTTAGCCCCAATAGATTTTTTCACGAAGCTTTATTTACCCAAGTATCATAATTTTTTTTAATTTTTTTTTAACTCTGTTTTAACATCGACCTAAAACACAAAATCCTTTCCCCCTAAAACCTGTCCTTGACAAATTTTTTTAGCCCCAATAGATTTTTTCACGAAGCTTTATTTACCCAAGTATCATAATTTTTTTTTAATTTTTTTTAACCCTGTTTTTACATCGACCTAAAACACAAAATCCTTTCCCCCTAAAACCTGTCCTTGACAAATTTTTTTAGCCCCAATAGATTTTTTCACGAAGCTTTATTTACCCAAGTATCATAATATTTTTTAAATTTTTTTTTAACTCTGTTTTAACATCGACCTAAAACACAAAATCCTTTCCCCCTAAAAGCTGTCCTTGACAAATTTGTTTTTAGGCGCAATAGATTTTTTCACGAAGCTTTATTTACCCAAGTATCATAATTTCTTTTTAATTTTTTTAACCCTGTTTTTACATCGACCTAAAACACAAAATCCTTTCCCCCTAAAACCTGTCCTTGACAAATTTTTTTAGCCCCAATAGATTTTTTCACGAAGCTTTATTTACCCAAGTATCATAATTTTTTTTTAATTTTTTTTTAACTCTGTTTTTACATCGACCTAAAACACAAAATCCTTTCCCCCTAAAATCTGTCCTTGACAAATTTTTTTAAGGCTCAATAGATTTTTTCACGAAGCCTTTTTCATTTACCCAAGTAGCAAAATCTTTTTTTTTTTTTTAAATTTTTTTTAACTCTGTTTTTACATCGACCTAAAACACAAAATCCTTTCTCCTAAGACCTGTCCTTGACAAATTTTTTTAGCCCCAATAGATTTTTTCACGAAGCTTTATTTACCCAAGTATCATAATTTTTTTTAATTTTTTTTTATCTCTGTTTTAACATCGACCTAAAACACAAAATCCTTTCCCCCTAAAACCTGTCCTTGACAAATTTGTTTTTAGGCGCAATAGATTTTTTCACGAAGCTTCATTTACCCAAGTATCATAATTTTTTTTTTAATTTTTTTTTAACTCTGTTTTTACATCGACCTAAAACACAAAATCCTTTCCCCCTAAAACCTGTCCTTGACAAATTTTTTTTAGCCCCAATAGATTTTTCACGAAGCTTTATTTACCCAAGTATCATAATTTATTTTTAATTTTTTTTAACTCTGTTTTTACATCGACCTAAAACATAAAATCCTTTCCCCCTAAAACCTGTCCTTGACAAATTTTTTTTAGCCCCAATAGATTTTTTCACGAAGCTTTATTTACCCAAGTATCATAATTTATTTTTAAATTTTTTTTAACTCTGTTTTTACATCGACCTAAAACACAAAATCCTTTCTCCTAAGACCTGTCCTTGACAAATTTTTTTAGCCCCAATAGATTTTTTCACGAAGCTTTATTTACCCAAGTATCATAATTTTTTTAAATTTTTTTTTAACTCTGTTTTAACATCGTCCTAAAACACAAAATCCTTTCCCCCTAAAACCTGTCCTTGACAAATTTGTTTTTAGGCGCAATAGATTTTTTCACGAAGCTTTATTTACCCAAGTATCATAATTTTTTTAAAATTTTTTTTTAACCCTGTTTTTACATCGACCTAAAACACAAAATCCTTTCCCCCTAAAAGCTGTCCTTGACAAATTTGTTTTTAGGCGCAATAGATTTTTTCACGAAGCTTTATTTACCCAAGTATCATAATTTATTTTTAATTTTTTTAACTCTGTTTTTACATCGACCTAAAACACAAAATCCTTTCCCCCTAAAAGCTGTCCTTGACAAATTTTTTTTAGCCCCAATAGATTTTTTCACGAAGCTTTATTTACCCAAGTATCATAATTTTTTTTTTAATTTTCTTTAACCCTGTTTTTACATCGACCTAAAACACAAAATCCTTTCCCCCTAAAAGCTGTCCTTGACAAATTTGTTTTTAGGCGCAATAGATTTTTTCACGAAGCTTTATTTACCCAAGTATCATAATTTTTTTTAAAATTTTTTTAACCCTGTTTTTACATCGACCTAAAACACAAAATCCTTTCCCCCTAAAACCTGTCCTTGACAAATTTTTTAGCCCCAATAGATTTTTTCACGAAGCTTTATTTACCCAAGTATCATAATTTTTTTTTAATTTTTTTTTTAACTCTGTTTTAACATCGACCTAAAACACAAAATCCTTTCCCCCTAAAACCTGTCCTTGACAAATTTGTTTTTAGGCGCAATAGATTTTTTCACGAAGCTTTATTTACCCAAGTATCATAATTTTTTTAAATTTTTTTTAACTCTGTTTTTACATCGACCTAAAACACAAAATCCTTTCCCCCTAAAACCTGTCCTTGACAAATTTTTTTAGCCCCAATAGATTTTTTCACGAAGCTTTATTTACCCAAGTATCATAATTTTTTTTAATTTTTTTTTTAACTCTGTTTTAACATCGACCTAAAACACAAAATCCTTTCCCCCTAAAACCGGTCCTTGACAAATTTGTTTTTAGGCGCAATAGATTTTTTCACGAAGCTTTATTTACCCAAGTATCATAATTTTTTAAAAATTTTTTTAACTCTGTTTTTACATCGACCTAAAACACAAAATCCTTTCCCCCTAAAAGCTGTCCTTGACAAATTTTTTTTAGCCCCAATAGATTTTTTCACGAAGCTTTATTTACCCTAGTATCATAACTTTTTTAAAATTTTTTTAACCCTGTTTTTACATCGACCTAAAACACAAAATCCTTTCCCCCTAAAACCTGTCCTTGACAAATTTTTTTTTAGCCTCAATAGATTTTTTCACGAAGCTTTATTTACCCAAGTATCATAATTTTTTTTAATTTTTTTTAACCCTGTTTTTACATCGACCTAAAGCACAAAATCCTTTCCCCCTAAAATCTGTCCTTGACAATTTTTTTTTAGGCTCAATAGATTTTTTCACGAAGCTTTATTTACCCAAGTATCATAATTTTTTTAAATTTTTTTTTAAACTCTGTTTTTACATCGACCTAAAACACAAAATCCTTTCCCCCTAAAACCTGTCCTTGACAAATTTTTTTAGCCCCAATAGATTTTTTCACGAAGCTTTATTTACCCAAGTATCATAATTTTTTTTTAATTTTTTTTTTAACTCTGTTTTAACATCGACCAAAAACACAAAATTCTTTCCCCCTAAAACCTGTCCTTGACAAATTTTTTTTTTTAGCACCAATAGATTTTTTCACGAAGCTTTTTTTATTTACCCAAGTATCATAATCTTTTTTAAATTTTTGTAACCCTGTTTTTACATTGACCTAAAATACAAAATCCTTTCCCCATAAAACATGTCCTTGACAAATTTTTTTAGGCGCAATAGATTTTTTCACGAAGCTTTATTTACCCAAGTATCATAATTTTTTTTAAATTTTTTTAACCCTGTTTTTACATCGACCTAAAACACAAAATCCTTTCCCCCTAAAACCTGTCCTTGACAAATTTTTTTTAGCCCCAATAGATTTTTTCACGAAGCTTTATTTACCCAAGTATCATAATTTCTTTTTATTTTTTTTAACCCTGTTTTTACATCGACCTAAGACACAAAATCCTTTCCCCCTAAAACCTGTCCTTGACAAATTTTTTTTTAGCCTCAATAGATTTTTTCACGAAGCTTTATTTACCCAAGTATCATAATTTTTTTTAAATTTTTTTTAACCCTGTTTTTACATCGACCTAAAGCACAAAATCCTTTCCCCCTAAAATCTGTCCTTGACAATTTTTTTTTAGGCTCAATAGATTTTTTCACGAAGCTTTATTTACCCAAGTATCATAATTTTTTTAAATTTTTTTTTAAACTCTGTTTTTACATCGACCTAAAACACAAAATCCTTTCCCCCTAAAACCTGTCCTTGACAAATTTTTTTAGCCCCAATAGATTTTTTCACGAAGCTTTATTTACCCAAGTATCATAATTTTTTTTAATTTTTTTTTTAACTCTGTTTTAACATCGACCAAAAACACAAAATTCTTTCCCCCTAAAACCTGTCCTTGACAAATTTTTTTTTTTAGCACCAATAGATTTTTTCACGAAGCTTTTTTTATTTACCCAAGTATCATAATCTTTTTTAAATTTTTGTAACCCTGTTTTTACATTGACCTAAAATACAAAATCCTTTCCCCATAAAACATGTCCTTGACAAATTTTTTTAGGCGCAATAGATTTTTTCACGAAGCTTTATTTACCCAAGTATCATAATTTTTTTTAAATTTTTTTAACCCTGTTTTTACATCGACCTAAAACACAAAATCCTTTCCCCCTAAAACCTGTCCTTGACAAATTTTTTTTTGCCCCAATAGATTTTTTCACGAAGCTTTATTTACCCAAGTATCATAATTTCTTTTTATTTTTTTTAACCCTGTTTTTACATCGACCTAAAACACAAAATTCTTTCCCCCTAAAACCTGTCCTTGACAAATTTTTTTTTTAGGCCCAATAGATTTTTTCACGAAGCTTTATTTACCCATGTATCATAATTTTTTTTAATTTTTTTTAACCCTGTTTTTACATCGACCTAAAGCACAAAATCCTTTCCCCCTAAAATCTGTCCTTGACAATTTTTTTTTAGCCTCAATAGATTTTTTCACGAAGCTTTATTTACCCAAGTATCATAATTTATTTTTAATTTTTTTTAACCCTGTTTTTACATCGACCTAAAACACAAAATCCTTTCCCCCTAAAACCTGTCCTTGACAAATTTTTTTTTTAGCACCAATAGATTTTTTCACGAAGCTTTTTTTTATTTACCCAAGCATCATAATCTTTTTTAAATTTTTGTAACCCTGTTTTTACATTGACCTAAAATACAAAATCCTTTCCCCATAAAACATGTCCTTGACAAATTTTTTTAGGCGCAATAGATTTTTTCACGAAGCTTTATTTACCCAAGTATCATAATTTTTTTTAAATTTTTTTTAACCCTGTTTTTACATCGACCTAAAACACAAAATCCTTTCCCCCTAAAACCTGTCCTTTAAAAATTTTTTTTAGCCCCAATAGATTTTTTCACGAAGCTTTATTTACCCAAGTATCATAATTTCTTTTTATTTTTTTTAACCCTGTTTTTACATCGACCTAAAACACAAAATTCTTTCCCCCTAAAACCTGTCCTTGACAAATTTTTTTTTTAGCCCCAATAGATTTTTTCACGAAGCTTTTTTTATTTACCCAAGTATCATAATCTTTTTTAAATTTTTGTAACCCTGTTTTTACATTGACCTAAAATACAAAATCCTTTCCCCATAAAACCTGTCCTTGACAAATTTTTTTAGGCTCAATAGATTTTTTCACGAAGCTTTATTTACCCAAGTATCATAATTTTTTTTAATTTTTTTTTAACCCTGTTTTTACATCGACCTAAAACACAAAATCCTTTCCCCCTAAAACCTGTCCTTGACAAATTTTTTTTAGCCCCAATAGATTTTTTCACGAAGCTTTATTTACCCAAGTATCATAATTTTTTTAAATTTTTTTTTAACTCTGTTTTAACATCGTCCTAAAACACAAAATCCTTTTCCCCTAAAACCTGTCCTTGACAAATTCGTTTTTAGGCGCAATAGATTTTTTCACGAAGCTTTATTTACCCAAGTATCATAATTTTTTTTTAATTTTTTTTAACCCTGTTTTTACATCGACCTAAAACACAAAATCCTTTCCCCCTAAAAGCTGTCCTTGACAAATTTGTTTTTAGGCGCAATAGATTTTTTCACGAAGCTTTATTTACCCAAGTATCATAATTTTTTTTAAAATTTTTTTAACCCTGTTTTTACATCGACCTAAAACACAAAATCCTTTCCCCCTAAAACCTGTCCTTGACAAATTTTTTTAGCCCCAATAGATTTTTTCACGAAGCTTTATTTACCCAAGTATCATAATTTTTTTTTAATTTTTTTTTTTAACTCTGTTTTAACATCGACCTAAAACACAAAATCCTTTCCCCCTAAAACCTGTCCTTGACAAATTTGTTTTTAGGCGCAATAGATTTTTTCACGAAGCTTTATTTACCCAAGTATCATAATTTTTTAAATTTTTTTTAACTCTGTTTTTACATCGACCTAAAACACAAAATCCTTTCCCCCTAAAACCTGTCCTTGACAAATTTTTTTAGCCCCAATAGATTTTTTCACGAAGCTTTATTTACCCAAGTATCATAATTTTTTTTAATTTTTTTTTTAACTCTGTTTTAACATCGACCTAAAACACAAAATCCTTTCCCCCTAAAACCGGTCCTTGACAAATTTGTTTTTAGGCGCAATAGATTTTTTCACGAAGCTTTATTTACCCAAGTATCATAATTTTTTAAAAATGTTTTTAACCCTGTTTTAACATCGACCTAAAACACAAAATCCTTTCCCCCTAAAACCTGTCCTTGACAAATTTGTTTTTAGGCGCAATAGATTTTTTCACGAAGCTTCATTTACCCAAGTATCATTTTTTTTTTTAATTTTTGTAACCCTGTTTTTACATTGACCTAAAATACAAAATCCTTTCCCCATAAAACATGTCCTTGACAAATTTTTTTAGGCGCAATAGATTTTTTCACGAAGCTTTATTTACCCAAGTATCATAATTTTTTTAAAATTTTTTTTAACCCTGTTTTTACATCGACCTAAAACACAAAATCCTTTCCCCCTAAAACCTGTCCTTGACAAATTTTTTTTAGCCCCAATAGATTTTTTCACGAAGCTTTATTTACCCAAGTATCATAATTTCTTTTTATTTTTTTTAACCCTGTTTTTACATCGACCTAAAACACAAAATTCTTTCCCCCTAAAACCTGTCCTTGACAAATTTTTTTTTTAGCCCCAATAGATTTTTTCACGAAGCTTTTTTTATTTACCCAAGTATCATAATCTTTTTTAAATTTTTGTAACCCTGTTTTTACATTGACCTAAAATACAAAATCCTTTCCCCATAAAACCTGTCCTTGACAAATTTTTTTAGGCTCAATAGATTTTTTCACGAAGCTTTATTTACCCAAGTATCATAATTTTTTTTTAATTTTTTTTTAACCCTGTTTTTACATCGACCTAAAACACAAAATCCTTTCCCCCTAAAACCTGTCCTTGACAAATTTTTTTAGCCCCAATAGATTTTTTCACGAAGCTTTTTTTATTTACCCAAGTATCATAATCTTTTTTAAATTTTTGTAACCCTGTTTTTACATTGACCTAAAATACAAAATCCTTTCCCCATAAAACCTGTCCTTGACAAATTTTTTTAGGCTCAATAGATTTTTTCACGAAGCTTTATTTACCCAAGTATCATAATTTTTTTAAATTTTTTTTAACCCTGTTTTTACATCGACCTAAAACACAAAATCCTTTCCCCCTAAAACCTGTCCTTGACAAATTTTTTTTAGCCCCAATAGATTTTTTCACGAAGCTTTTTTTATTTACCCAAGTATCATAATCTTTTTTAAATTTTTGTAACCCTGTTTTTACATTGACCTAAAATACAAAATCCTTTCCCCATAAAACCTGTCCTTGACAAATTTTTTTAGGCTCAATAGATTTTTTCACGAAGCTTTATTTACCCAAGTATCATAATTTTTTTAAATTTTTTTTTAACCCTGTTTTTACATCGACCTAAAACACAAAATCCTTTCCCCCTAAAACCTGTCCTTGACAAATTTTTTTAGCCCCAATAGATTTTTTCACGAAGCTTTATTTACCCAAGTATCATAATTTTTTTTAAATTTTTTTTTAAACTCTGTTTTAACATCGACCTAAAACACAAAATCCTTTCCCCCTAAAACCTGTCCTTGACAAATTTGTTTTTAGGCGCAATAGATTTTTTCACGAAGCTTTATTTACCCAAGTATCATAATTTTTTTAAAATTTTTTTAACCCTGTTTTAACATCGACCTAAAACACAAAATCCTTTCCCCCTAAAACCTGTCCTTGACAAATTTGTTTTTAGGCGCAATAGATTTTTTCACGAAGCTTCATTTACCCAAGTATCATTTTTTTTTTTTAAATTTTTGTAACCCTGTTTTTACATTGACCTAAAATACAAAATCCTTTCCCCATAAAACATGTCCTTGACAAATTTTTTTAGGCGCAATAGATTTTTTCACGAAGCTTTATTTACCCAAGTATCATAATTTTTTTAAAATTTTTTTTAACCCTGTTTTTACATCGACCTAAAACACAAAATCCTTTCCCCCTAAAACCTGTCCTTGACAAATTTTTTTTAGCCCCAATAGATTTTTTCACGAAGCTTTATTTACCCAAGTATCATAATTTCTTTTTATTTTTTTTAACCCTGTTTTTACATCGACCTAAAACACAAAATTCTTTCCCCCTAAAACCTGTCCTTGACAAATTTTTTTTTAGCCCCAATAGATTTTTTCACGAAGCTTTTTTTATTTACCCAAGTATCATAATCTTTTTTAAATTTTTGTAACCCTGTTTTTACATTGACCTAAAATACAAAATCCTTTCCCCATAAAACCTGTCCTTGACAAATTTTTTTAGCCCCAATAGATTTTTTCACGAAGCTTTTTTTATTTACCCAAGTATCATAATCTTTTTTAAATTTTTGTAACCCTGTTTTTACATTGACCTAAAATACAAAATCCTTTCCCCATAAAACCTGTCCTTGACAAATTTTTTTAGGCTCAATAGATTTTTTCACGAAGCTTTATTTACCCAAGTATCATAATTTTTTTTAATTTTTTTTTAACCCTGTTTTTACATCGACCTAAAAAACAAAATCCTTTCCCCCTAAAACCTGTCCTTGACAAATTTTTTTAGCCCCAATAGATTTTTTCACGAAGCTTTATTTACCCAAGTATCATAATTTTTTTAAATTTTTTTTTAACCCTGTTTTTACATCGACCTAAAACACAAAATTCTTTCCCCCTAAAACCTGTCCTTGACAAATTTTTTTTTTAGCCCCAATAGATTTTTTCACGAAGCTTTTTTTATTTACCCAAGTATCATAATCTTTTTTAAATTTTTGTAACCCTGTTTTTACATTGACCTAAAATACAAAATCCTTTCCCCATAAAACCTGTCCTTGACAAATTTTTTTAGGCTCAATAGATTTTTTCACGAAGCTTTATTTACCCAAGTATCATAATTTTTTTAAATTTTTTTTTAACCCTGTTTTTACATCGACCTAAAACACAAAATCCTTTCCCCCTAAAACCTGTCCTTGACAAATTTTTTTAGCCCCAATAGATTTTTTCACGAAGCTTTATTTACCCAAGTATCATAATTTTTTTTAAAATTTTTTTAACCCTGTTTTTACATCGACCTAAAACACAAAATCCTTTCCCCCTAAAACCTGTCCTTGACAAATTTTTTTTAGCCCCAATAGATTTTTTCACGAAGCTTTATTTACCCAAGTATCATAATTTTTTTTTTAATTTTTTTTTTTAACTCTGTTTTAACATCGACCTAAAACACAAAATCCTTTCCCCCTAAAACCTGTCCTTGACAAATTTGTTTTTAGGCGCAATAGATTTTTTCACGAAGCTTTATTTACCCAAGTATCATAATTTTTTTAAATTTTTTTTAACTCTGTTTTTACATCGACCTAAAACACAAAATCCTTTCCCCCTAAAACCTGTCCTTGACAAATTTTTTTAGCCCCAATAGATTTTTTCACGAAGCTTTATTTACCCAAGTATCATAATTTTTTTTAAATTTTTTTTTTTAACTCTGTTTTAACATCGACCTAAAACACAAAATCCTTTCCCCCTAAAACCTGTCCTTGACAAATTTGTTTTTAGGCGCAATAGATTTTTTCACGAAGCTTTATTTACCCAAGTATCATAATTTTTTTTTAATTTTTTTAACCCTGTTTTAACATCGACCTAAAACACAAAATCCTTTCCCCCTAAAACCTGTCCTTGACAAATTTGTTTTTAGGCGCAATAGATTTTTTCACGAAGCTTCATTTACCCAAGTATCATATTTTTTTTTTTAAATTTTTTTAACCCTGTTTTTACATTGACCTAAAACACAAAATCCTTTCCCCCTAAAACCTGTCCTTGACAAATTTTTCTTAGCCCCAATAGATTTTTCACGAAGCTTTATTTACCCAAGTATCATAATTTCTTTTTAATTTTTTTAACCCTGTTTTTACATCGACCTAAAACACAAAATCCTTTCCCCCTAAAACCTGTCCTTGACAAATTTTTTTTAGCCCCAATAGATTTTTTCACGAAGCTTTATTTACCCAAGTATCATAATTTTTTTTAATTTTTTTTAACCCTGTTTTTACATCGACCTAAAGCACAAAATCCTTTCCCCCTAAAACCTGTCCTTGACAAATTTGTTTTTAGGCGCAATAGATTTTTTCACGAAGCTTTATTTACCCAAGTATCATAATTTTTTTAAAATTTTTTTTTAACCCTGTTTTTACATCGACCTAAAACACAAAATCCTTTCCCCCTAAAAGCTGTCCTTGCCAAATTTGTTTTTAGGTGCAATAGATTTTTTCACGAAGCTTTATTTACCCAAGTATCATAATTTTTTTTAAATTTTTTTTAACCCTGTTTTTACATTGACCTAAAATACAAAATCCTTTCCCCCATAAAACATGTCCTTGACAATTTTTTTTAGCCTCAATAGATTTTTCAAGAAGCTTTATTTACCCAAGTATCATAATCTTTTTTTTATTTTTTTTTTAGAACCCTGTTTTTACATTGACCTAAAACACAAAATCCTTTCCCCCTAAAATCTGTCCTTGACAAATTTTTTTTAGGCTCAATAGATTTTTTCACGAAGCCTTTTTCATTTACCCAAGTAGCAATATCTTTTTTTTTTTAAATTTTTTTTAACTCTGTTTTTACATCGACCTAAAACACAAAATCCTTTCTCCTAAGACCTGTCCTTGACAAATTTTTTTAGCCCCAATAGATTTTTTCACGAAGCTTTATTTACCCAAGTATCATAATTTTTTTTTAATTTTTTTTTAACTCTGTTTTAACATCGACCTAAAACACAAAATCCTTTCCCCCTAAAACCTGTCCTTGACAAATTTGTTTTTAGGCGCAATAGATTTTTTCACGAAGCTTCATTTACCCAAGTATCATAATTTTTTTAAAATTTTTTTTTAACCCTGTTTTTACATCGACCTAAAACACAAAATCCTTTCCCCCTAAAACCTGTCCTTGACAAATTTTTTTTAGCCCCAATAGATTTTTCACGAAGCTTTATTTACCCAAGTATCATAATTTATTTTTAATTTTTTTTAACTCTGTTTTTACATCGACCTAAAACATAAAATCCTTTCCCCCTAAAATCTGTCCTTGACAAATTTTTTTTAGCCCCAATAGATTTTTTCACGAAGCTTTATTTACCCAAGTATCATAATTTTTTTTTAATTTTTTTTTTAACTCTGTTTTAACATCGACCTAAAACACAAAATCCTTTCCCCCTAAAACCTGTCCTTGACAAATTTGTTTTTAGGCGCAATAGATTTTTTCACGAAGCTTTATTTACCCAAGTATCATAATTTTTTTAAAATTTTTTTAACCCTGTTTTAACATCGACCTAAAACACAAAATCCTTTCCCCCTAAAACCTGTCCTTGACAAATTTGTTTTTAGGCGCAATAGATTTTTTCACGAAGCTTCATTTACCCAAGTATCATATTTTTTTTTTTAATTTTTTTTTAACCCTGTTTTTACATCGACCTAAAACACAAAATCCTTTCCCCCTAAAACCTGTCCTTGACAAATTTTTCTTAGCCCCAATAGATTTTTCACGAAGCTTTATTTACCCAAGTATCATAATTTCTTTTTAATTTTTTTAACCCTGTTTTTACATCGACCTAAAACACAAAATCCTTTCCCCCTAAAACCTGTCCTTGACAAATTTTTTTTAGCCCCAATAGATTTTTTCACGAAGCTTTATTTACCCAAGTATCATAATTTTTTTTAAATTTTTTTTTAACCCTGTTTTTACATCGACCTAAAACACAAAATCCTTTCCCCCTAAAACCTGTCCTTGACAAATTTTTTTTAGGCTCAATAGATTTTTCACGAAGCTTTATTTACCCAAGTATCATAATCTTTTTTTATTTTTTTTGTGACCCTGTTTTTACATTGACCTAAAACACAAAATCCTTTCCCCCTAAAATCTGTCCTTGACAAATTTTTTTTAGGCTCAATAGATTTTTTCACGAAGCCTTTTTCATTTACCCAAGTAGCAATATCTTTTTTTTTTAATTTTTTTTAACTCTGTTTTTACATCGACCTAAAACACAAAATCCTTTCTCCTAAGACCTGTCCTTGACAAATTTTTTTAGCCCCAATAGATTTTTTCACGAAGCTTTATTTACCCAAGTATCATAATTTTTTTTAAATTTTTTTTTAACTCTGTTTTAACATCGACCTAAAACACAAAATCCTTTCCCCCTAAAACCTGTCCTTGACAAATTTGTTTTTAGGCGCAATAGATTTTTTCACGAAGCTTCATTTACCCAAGTATCATATTTTTTTTTTTAATTTTTTTTTAACCCTGTTTTTACATCGACCTAAAACACAAAATCCTTTCCCCCTAAAACCTGTCCTTGACAAATTTTTCTTAGCCCCAATAGATTTTTCACGAAGCTTTATTTACCCAAGTATCATAATTTCTTTTTAATTTTTTTAACCCTGTTTTTACATCGACCTAAAACACAAAATCCTTTCCCCCTAAAACCTGTCCTTGACAAATTTTTTTTAGCCCCAATAGATTTTTTCACGAAGCTTTATTTACCCAAGTATCATAATTTTTTTTAAATTTTTTTTAACCCTGTTTTTACATTGACCTAAAATACAAAATCCTTTCCCCCATAAAACATGTCCTTGACAATTTTTTTTAGCCTCAATAGATTTTTCACGAAGCTTTATTTACCCAAGTATCATAATCTTTTTTTTATTTTTTTTGTGACCCTGTTTTTACATTGACCTAAAACACAAAATCCTTTCCCCCTAAAATCTGTCCTTGACAAATTTTTTTTAGGCTCAATAGATTTTTTCACGAAGCCTTTTTCATTTACCCAAGTAGCAATATCTTTTTTTTTTTTTTTTAATTTTTTTTAACTCTGTTTTTACATCGACCTAAAACACAAAATCCTTTCTCCTAAGACCTGTCCTTGACAAATTTTTTTAGCCCCAATAGATTTTTTCACGAAGCTTTATTTACCCAAGTTTCATAATTTTTTTTTAATTTTTTTTTAACTCTGTTTTAACATCGACCTAAAACACAAAATCCTTTCCCCCTAAAACCTGTCCTTGACAAATTTGTTTTTAGGCGCAATAGATTTTTTCACGAAGCTTCATTTACCCAAGTATCATAATTTTTTTAAAAATTTTTTTTAACCCTGTTTTTACATCGACCTAAAACACAAAATCCTTTCCCCCTAAAACCTGTCCTTGACAAATTTTTTTTAGCCCCAATAGATTTTTCACGAAGCTTTATTTACCCAAGTATCATAATTTATTTTTAATTTTTTTTAACTCTGTTTTTACATCGACCTAAAACATAAAATCCTTTCCCCCTAAAATCTGTCCTTGACAAATTTTTTTTAGCCCCAATAGATTTTTTCACGAAGCTTTATTTACCCAAGTATCATAATTTTTTTAAATTTTTTTTAACTCTGTTTTAACATCGACCTAAAACACAAAATCCTTTCCCCCTAAAACCTGTCCTTGACAAATTTGTTTTTAGGCGCAATAGATTTTTTCACGAAGCTTTATTTACCCAAGTATCATAATTTTTTTTAAATTTTTTTTAACCCTGTTTTTACATCGACCTAAAACACAAAATCCTTTCCCCCTAAAAGCTGTCCTTGACAAATTTGTTTTTAGGCGCAATAGATTTTTTCACGAAGCTTTATTTACCCAAGTATCATAATTTTTTTAAAATTTTTTTTAACCCTGTTTTTACATCGACCTAAAACACAAAATCCTTTCCCCCTAAAACCTGTCCTTGACAAATTTTTTTAGCCCCAATAGATTTTTCACGAAGCTTTATTTACCCAAGTATCATAATTTTTTTAATTTTTTTTTAACTCTGTTTTAACATCGACCTAAAACACAAAATCCTTTCCCCCTAAAACCTGTCCTTGACAAATTTGTTTTTAGGCGCAATAGATTTTTTCACGAAGCTTTATTTACCCAAGTATCATAATTTTTTTTAATTTTTTTTTAACCCTTTTTTTACATCGACCTAAAACACAAAATCCTTTCCACCTAAAAGCTGTCCTTGACAAATTTGTTTTTAGGCGCAATAGATTTTTTCACGAAGCTTTATTTACCCAAGTATCATAATTTTTTTAAAATTTTTTTTAACCCTGTTTTTACATCGACCTAAAACACAAAATCCTTTCCCCCTAAAAGCTGTCCTTGACAAATTTGTTTTTAGGCGCAATAGATTTTTTCACGAAGCTTTATTTACCCAAGTATCATAATTTATTTTTAATTTTTTTAACTCTGTTTTTACATCGACCTAAAACACAAAATCCTTTCCCCCTAAAAGCTGTCCTTGACAAATTTTTTTTAGCCCCAATAGATTTTTTCACGAAGCTTTATTTACCCTAGTATCATAACTTTTTTAAAATTTTTTTAACCCTGTTTTTACATCGACCTAAAACACAAAATCCTTTCCCCCTAAAACCTGTCCTTGACAAATTTTTTTAGCCCCAATAGATTTTTTCACGAAGCTTTATTTACCCAAGTATCATAATTTTTTTTAAATTTTTTTAACCCTGTTTTAACATCGACCTAAAACACAAAATCCTTTCCCCCTAAAACCTGTCCTTGACAAATTTGTTTTTAGGCGCAATAGATTTTTTCACGAAGCTTCATTTACCCAAGTATCATAATTTTTTTTTAATTTTTTTTAACCCTGTTTTTACATCGACCTAAATCACAAAATCCTTTCCCCCTAAAACCTGTCCTTGACAAATTTTTCTTAGCCCCAATAGATTTTTCACGAAGCTTTATTTACCCAAGTATCATAATTTCTTTTTAATTTTTTTAACCCTGTTTTTACATCGACCTAAAACACAAAATCCTTTCCCCCTAAAACCTGTCCTTGACAAATTTTTTTTAGCCCCAATAGATTTTTTCACTAAGCTTTATTTACCCAAGTATCATAATTTTTTTAAATTTTTTTTTAACCCTGTTTTTACATCGACCTAAAACACAAAATCCTTTCCCCCTAAACCCTGTCCTTGACAAATTTGTTTTTAGGCGCAATAGATTTTTTCACGAAGCTTTATTTACCCAAGTATCATAATTTTTTTTAAATTTTTTTAACCCTGTTTTAACATCGACCTAAAACACAAAATCCTTTCCCCCTAAAACCTGTCCTTGACAAATTTGTTTTTAGGCGCAATAGATTTTTTCACGAAGCTTCATTTACCCAAGTATCATAATTTTTTTTTAATTTTTTTTAACCCTGTTTTTACATCGACCTAAAACACAAAATCCTTTCCCCCTAAAACCTGTCCTTGACAAATTTTTCTTAGCCCCAATAGATTTTTCACGAAGCTTTATTTACCCAAGTATCATAATTTCTTTTTAATTTTTTTAACCCTGTTTTTACATCGACCTAAAACACAAAATCCTTTCCCCCTAAAACCTGTCCTTGACAAATTTTTTTTAGCCCCAATAGATTTTTTCACGAAGCTTTATTTACCCAAGTATCATAATTTTTTTAAAATTTTTTTTTTAACTCTGTTTTAACATCGACCTAAAACACAAAATCCTTTCCCCCTAAAACCTGTCCTTGACAAATTTTTTTTAGCCCCAATAGATTTTTTCACGAAGCTTTATTTACCCTAGTATCATAACTTTTTTAAAATTTTTTTAACCCTGTTTTTACATCGACCTAAAACACAAAATCCTTTCCCCCTAAACCCCGTCCTTGACAAATTTGTTTTTAGGCGCAATAGATTTTTTCACGAAGCTTTATTTACCCAAGTATCATAATTTTTTTTAAATTTTTTTAACCCTGTTTTAACATCGACCTAAAACACAAAATCCTTTCCCCCTAAAACCTGTCCTTGACAAATTTGTTTTTAGGCGCAATAGATTTTTTCACGAAGCTTCATTTACCCAAGTATCATATTTTTTTTAATTTTTTTTTAACTCTGTTTTAACATCGACCTAAAACACAAAATCCTTTCCCCCTAAAACCTGTCCTTGACAAATTTTTTTAGCCCCAATAGATTTTTTCACGAAGCTTTATTTACCCAAGTATCATAATTTTTTTTAAATTTTTTTTAACCCTGTTTTTACATCGACCTAAAACACAAAATCCTTTCCCCCTAAAAGCTGTCCTTGACAAATTTTTTTTAGCCCCAATAGATTTTTTCACGAAGCTTTATTTACCTTAGTATCATAACTTTTTTAAAATTTTTTTAACCCTGTTTTTACATCGACCTAAAACACAAAATCCTTTCCCCCTAAAACCTGTCCTTGACAAATTTTTTTTTAGCCTCAATAGATTTTTTCACGAAGCTTTATTTACCCAAGTATCATAATTTTTTTTAAATTTTTTTTAACCCTGTTTTTACATCGACCTAAAGCACAAAATCCTTTCCCCCTAAAATCTGTCCTTGACAATTTTTTTTTAGGCTCAATAGATTTTTTCACGAAGCTTTATTTACCCAAGTATCATAATTTTTTTTAATTTTTTTTTAAACTCTGTTTTTACATCGACCTAAAACACAAAATCCTTTCCCCCTAAAACCCGTCCTTGACAAATTTTTTTAGCCCCAATAGATTTTTTCACGAAGCTTTATTTACCCAAGTATCATAATTTTTTTTTAATTTTTTTTTTAACTCTGTTTTAACATCGACCAAAAACACAAAATTCTTTCCCCCTAAAACCTGTCCTTGACAAATTTTTTTTTTAGCACCAATAGATTTTTTCACGAAGCTTTTTTTATTTACCCAAGTATCATAATCTTTTTTAAATTTTTGTAACCCTGTTTTTACATTGACCTAAAATACAAAATCCTTTCCCCATAAAACATGTCCTTGACAAATTTTTTTAGGCGCAATAGATTTTTTCACGAAGCTTTATTTACCCAAGTATCATAATTTTTTTAAAATTTTTTTTAACCCTGTTTTTACATCGACCTAAAACACAAAATCCTTTCCCCCTAAAACCTGTCCTTGACAAATTTTTTTTAGCCCCAATAGATTTTTTCACGAAGCTTTATTTACCCAAGTATCATAATTTCTTTTTATTTTTTTTAACCCTGTTTTTACATCGACCTAAAGCACAAAATCCTTTCCCCCTAAAATCTGTCCTTGACAATTTTTTTTTAGGCTCAATAGATTTTTTCACGAAGCTTTATTTACCCAAGTATCATAATTTTATTTAATTTTTTTTTAAACTCTGTTTTTACATCGACCTAAAACACAAAATCCTTTCCCCCTAAAACCTGTCCTTGACAAATTTTTTTAGCCCCAATAGATTTTTTCACGAAGCTTTATTTACCCAAGTATCATAATTTTTTTTTAATTTTTTTTTTAACTCTGTTTTAACATCGACCAAAAACACAAAATTCTTTCCCCCTAAAACCTGTCCTTGACAAATTTTTTTTTAGCACCAATAGATTTTTTCACGAAGCTTTTTTTATTTACCCAAGTATCATAATCTTTTTTAAATTTTTGTAACCCTGTTTTTACATTGACCTAAAATACAAAATCCTTTCCCCATAAAACATGTCCTTGACAAATTTTTTTAGGCGCAATAGATTTTTTCACGAAGCTTTATTTACCCAAGTAAAATAATTTTTTTAAAATTTTTTTTAACCCTGTTTTTACATCGACCTAAAACACAAAATCCTTTCCCCCTAAAACCTGTCCTTGACAAATTTTTTTTAGCCCCAATAGATTTTTTCACGAAGCTTTATTTACCCAAGTATCATAATTTCTTTTTATTTTTTTTAACCCTGTTTTTACATCGACCTAAAACACAAAATTCTTTCCCCCTAAAACCTGTCCTTGACAAATTTTTTTAGCCCCAATAGATTTTTTCACGAAGCTTTTTTTATTTACCCAAGTATCATAATCTTTTTTAAATTTTTGTAACCCTGTTTTTACATTGACCTAAAATACAAAATCCTTTCCCCATAAAACATGTCCTTGACAAATTTTTTTTAGGCTCAATAGATTTTTTCACGAAGCTTTATTTACCCAAGTATCATAATTTTTTTTTAATTTTTTTTTAACCCTGTTTTTACATCGACCTAAAACACAAAATCCTTTCCCCCTAAAACCTGTCCTTGACAAATTTTTTTTAGCCCCAATAGATTTTTTCACGAAGCTTTATTTACCCTAGTATCATAATTTTTTTAAAATTTTTTTAACCCTGTTTTTACATCGACCTAAAACACAAAATCCTTTCCCCCCTAAAACCTGTCCTTGACAAATTTTTTTTTAGCCCCAATAGATTTTTTCACGAAGCTTTATTTACCCAAGTATCATAATTTTTTTTAATTTTTTTTAACCCTGTTTTTACATCGACCTAAAGCACAAAATCCTTTCCCCCTAAAATCTGTCCTTGACAAATTTTTTTAGGCTCAATAGATTTTTTCACGAAGCCTTTTTCATTTACCCAAGTATAATCTTTTTTTTAAATTTTTTTTTAACCCTGTTTTACATTGACCTAAAACACAAAATCCTTTCCCTCTAAAACCTGTCCTTGACAAATTTTTTTTTAGCCCCAATAGATTTTTCACGAAGCCTCTTTCATTTACCCAAACATCAGAATCTTTTTTTAAATTATTTTTAAACCTGTTTTTACATTGACCTGAAATACAAAATCCTTTCCCCTAAAATCTGTCCTTGACAAATTTTTTTTAGCCCCAATAGATTTTTTCACGAAGCTTTATTTACCCAAGTATCATAATTTTTTTTAATTTTTTTTTAACTCTGTTTTAACATCGACCTAAAACACAAAATCCTTTCCCCCTAAAACCTGTCCTTGACAAATTTGTTTTTAGGCGCAATAGATTTTTTCACGAAGCTTTATTTACCCAAGTATCATAATTTTTTTTTAATTTTTTTTTAACCCTGTTTTTACATCGACCTAAAACACAAAATCCTTTCCCCCTAAAAGCTGTCCTTGACAAATTTGTTTTTAGGCGCAATAGATTTTTTCACGAAGCTTTATTTACCCAAGTATCATAATTTTTTTTAAAATTTTTTTAACCCTGTTTTTACATCGACCTAAAACACAAAATCCTTTCCCCCTAAAACCTGTCCTTGACAAATTTTTTTAGCCCCAATAGATTTTTTCACGAAGCTTTATTTACCCAAGTATCATAATTTTTTTTTAATTTTTTTTTTAACTCTGTTTTAACATCGACCTAAAACACAAAATCCTTTCCCCCTAAAACCTGTCCTTGACAAATTTGTTTTTAGGCGCAATAGATTTTTTCACGAAGCTTTATTTACCCAAGTATCATAATTTTTTTAAATTTTTTTTAACTCTGTTTTTACATCGACCTAAAACACAAAATCCTTTCCCCCTAAAACCTGTCCTTGACAAATTTTTTTAGCCCCAATAGATTTTTTCACGAAGCTTTATTTACCCTAGTATCATAATTTTTTTTTTAATTTTTTTTTTAACTCTGTTTTAACATCGACCTAAAACACAAAATCCTTTCCCCCTAAAACCTGTCCTTGACAAATTTGTTTTTAGGCGCAATAGATTTTTTCACGAAGCTTTATTTACCCAAGTATCATAATTTTTTTAAAATTTTTTTAACCCTGTTTTAACATCGACCTAAAACACAAAATCCTTTCCCCCTAAAACCTGTCCTTGACAAATTTGTTTTTAGGCGCAATATATTTTTTCACGAAGCTTCATTTACCCAAGTATCATATTTTTTTTTAAAATTTTTTTTAACCCTGTTTTTACATCGACCTAAAACACAAAATCCTTTCCCCCTAAAACCTGTCCTTGACAAATTTTTCTTAGCCCCAATAGATTTTTCACGAAGCTTTATTTACCCAAGTATCATAATGTTGTGTCGAATCCTTTTGGGGTGGGATTCGGCACCCTATGAGTGTTTAAGGGGCGAAAAATGCCTTTTTGTAAAATCCCCGTATACTTCAGGCGTACACCAGAAATATCGGGCAATGACCTAGTTGTTGGTTTTGACAATGCAATCAATTCCTTTGGCACACTCTTAAAGCCAACTCTGGTGAATTAGTGTATGTGTGTGACCTAAAGAGAGAGAAAGAGAGAGAAATAAGTAAGTCGTCTCCTTCCCACTCTTCCACTGATCAGGTAGCATACCGCAGCGTAGCATAAAAGCCACGCTCCTTATAGCTCTCAGTGGCCATTCCTGTCACCCTTACTGTTGCTGGATAGAGCATTCAGAGGCGCGGGTTAATCTAGCGCTCTAAATAGCTCCCGGTAGCACTTGAGAGTCCCTCTGTATTGCCCTGGTCAGAAGCATTTAGAAGCGCGGGCTGAGACTAGCGCTCTAAATAGCTCCTGGTGACCGAGATCCCTTAATCTTGCACTGGCGGGAAGCATTCAGAATCGCTGGTGGAACTAGCGTCCTGAATAGCTCCTAGTGCGCTAAAATTTCCCTTCCTCTCACACACTCTACTTACCTTTCCTTCCCTTGTGGGTTTTGCAGTGTTCGGAGGATCGAACTGCAGCAGTGATTTCCCTTTTTCCCGGGCATCCCCGTGCGGTGAAAGTATCCGGACTCCCTGCGAGTGTAGTCTGGAAAAGCCAGAAGCCTGATCTCCCTGCAGACGTTGCGTGAGGGATTACGTGCCCTGGTGAACACTCTGGCCTGGGGGCAGCATCTCCGTGAAGTCTGTTGCCACGTAGAGGTTGTGTTGCACCCAAGACGCCCTATACCGGTGTTCACCTGCATTTTGGCCACCCTCATTTCGTCCGGGAGTAACCTCGGCCCCAAGTAGGCTGTTGACACGAGCTAAGCCGCGACACCATCACCGGAAGCAGCTCGTAGAAGCCTCTGGCCTTGAGACAGAAGGCATTGGCTGTGCTGGGATAAACCCACCCCCACGGAGGCCCTTGAGAGAGTTGCCTAACCACCCTGTCCTCTACGCCAAGGAGGATCTTCTTGCTCCAGCTGTTGGCTTTGTCACCGCTGTATACCCTCCAGCTGTTGTTAGACAAAGGAGATCAGGCCTGGGTGAAGCAGGCGGAAAAGGAAATACTCACCAAAACCCTCTGATAGTCCAGGAAAGTCCACCGTCACGATCACTACCACATCACCACAAAACCAAAACAACTCTTGACATTTGCCTCTTGAAGACATAACCTTGTATTTTGCCTGCATTATCGACTTTGTACATTTGCGCTGATAGCGCCCCTAGTGGAAATTTAATAAAACCCAGAAGTAAACAAAAGGTTGTGTTGTCATTGGTTCATCTGTCAAGGGGGACAGATTCCCTCCAAAATTCATCGTCGAGCCCCTTTTCCGCGATCAGCTGCCTTCCCGGAAGTCCCATCCACAACACTGGTGTCAGAAGTGGGATTTGCCTGACCACTTGCGAGTATGGAGGCAGCTGAGGCCGGCCAGATATTGGACGGATTGAAGGAATGGCTCACGGACAGGATGGAGAGGTACGATGGGTTTCTGCAGGAACTTCGCACCCAGCAGGAAGATTCTGAAGCCCGTCAAAGCTCCACTTTGACTAGGATCCTGGACCTTCAAAAGCGCAATGAGGAGTTGCAAAGACAGCGCAATGAGCGCACGGACAGGGAGATGATGGAATTGAGACAGCAAATCAGTCTCTGGACATTCCAAATGACCGGAAGATTATCCGGAGATGCTCCTCTACCGGCTGGGCAAGTACCGCCGGAAGAGGCCTCTTTCCAGGTACCACCTGAGCTCTGCTCAACTGGAGCCCCTGGTGGCCGTGTGGCGGCCGCAAATTACCCAAGTATCGCTCAAATTTTGGAGGAAGATCGTGCGACCTTGGAATCCAGCCGTCTGGGGTTTTTGGCCTCTGACCCACTACCTGCGACCCATGATGAGGTCATCGCCCCTCAGGGAACCCCTAATGCCTTACCTGCTGAATCTGGGATCCGGGTGACTCAGGTTCGGACTGGGCGTTTGCCCTCTCAACAGTACCTGGAAGAAAGAGCTTTTGAAACTCTAGAAGGGGGTACTGGGCCAGGAAATTCACGGCTGAATCGTGACATGAACCATCTAAAATTGAAAGTGGACCATTTTGATGGTAAAGTGGTCTTAGAAGATTACTTATTGCAATTTGAGATGGTCGCCAAGGCCCGCGGATGGAATGCCTCTGAACAGGCCATCATGCTGGCCTCTTCTTTAAGGGGGGATGCATTAGCCGTACTCTCTGAAATCCCACCGGCTAAACGGGGGAGTCTGGTCGAGTTGGTACGGGCCTTGAGGAGTCGGTTTGGGCGTGAGTTCCAGCAGGGATTGTCACATCTCCACTTGAGGAACCGTAGGCAGAAGCCCGGGGAGGAGATAGGGGCTTTTGCTCTGGAGATCCGAAGGCTCACGCGCCTCGCTTTTCGGGACTGCCCAGAGGTTGCACGCGACAAGATTGCCCTAGGTCAATTCGTGGATGGTTTGTGGGACCTGGATTTACAAGACCTTGTCAGATTAACAAGACCTTGTTCTATGGAGCAAGCTGTTTATGCGGCCTTGGATTATGAGGCTGCCCGGAGAGCCAATCGAGCTTCCCGCAGCGTCTCTAGAGCCGCCGTGGCGGAACAGGAAACCGCCTCCTCCGAGCCAGTGGCAGGGACTCAGGGAGGAGCCCCCTCGTATCAAAGAGGCGAGGCCTCTGCCCCTGCTAGAAATCGGTACAGGGGAAATTGGAACCGTAGGAGAGGAGGTTCTGGGGGTAGCGCGTCTGGAAGCGGAGGTGATGCACCCACGGGACCATCGGAGTCTATTGGACAGAGTTCCGGGAACACAGGAACTGGTGATCGGTCTGGGAACCCTCACGCACCTACTACTGAGTCCAATGCTGGAGCCCCATTGTGTCGTGGAACACGGGTAGGTCCCCAAAATGGGATGGCGATAGATTATTCGGCCCGTGGACTGGTGGTGAGGGGGCAAGTGAATAATGTGGCCTGTGACGTAGTGGTGGATACGGGGGCAAATTACACCCTGATTGGCCGCCGGATATATGAGGCTATGTCTCCCCAGCCTCCAATCCGCCCTGTGCGATGGGTTCTAACGACAGCCACTGGACAAAGCTCCCCCATCCTAGGAGAACTGGAGGTGACACTGGCACTGGAGGACTGCATACATCATGTCACTGTTTTGGTGGCGGATATTGTAGATGATTGCGTCCTGGGGTTGGTGTTTTTGCGACAACAGGTGGCCCGGTTGGATCTGGAATCAATGAAATTAACTTTCTCCGAGAAGGTTAATGAGAGGACGATTGGTGAGGATGGGATAGTGCGGATATGTACTAGTGAGGCTGTCGTCCTAGCTCCCCGCCATGAGACTCAAGCCGAGATGGAGAGGGAACTGCCGAGAAAGCAATCGGAAGTTTTCTCCAAAGTCCCACGGGGTATTGGGCGCACTCAGTTAGTGGAGCACCCGATAGACACAGGAGATAGCGCTCCCATTAAGCCACCACCCAGGAAATTCCCAATGGAGTGCGGAAAGCCGTCTAAGGATAGACCTGATCTACATGTCGTAGAAAACCCACGTCAGACAATGAACGACATACACCGGAAGGGGCGAGAACGCTTGCAATTTTTTCCTCGAGTGGCCAAGGACTACTATGACCACACTCAGCATCTCTTGACCTTTGCACCAGGGCAGCCTGTTTGGTGGTACAAACCCCTTAGGAAGGTGGGAAGGTCTCCCAAGTTACAGAGTGACTGGGATGGGCCCTATTTGGTGTCCGAGAAGATAAATGAGGTGGTATATCGTATCCGGAAGAAGGCTAGAGGTCGCTCCCGCATTGCTCACGTGAATCGTTTAGCTCCTTACCGGGGTGTTAATGCTGGCCGGGACGGCCAGAACTAGGAGGAGGGCAGTGTTGTGTCGAATCCTTTTGGGGTGGGATTCGGCACCCTATGAGTGTTTTAGGGACGAAAAATGCCTTTTTGTAAAATCCCCGTATACTTCAGGCGTACACCAGAAATATCGGGCAATGACCTAGTTGTTGGTTTTGACAATGCAATCAATTCCTTTGGCACACTCTTAAAGCCAACTCTGGTGAATTAGTGTATGTGTGTGACCTAAAGAGAGAGAAAGAGAGAGAAATAAGTAAGTCGTCTCCTTCCCACTCTTCCACTGATCAGGTAGCATACCGCAGCGTAGCATAAAAGCCACGCTCCTTATAGCTCTCAGTGGCCATTCCTGTCACCCTTACTGTTGCTGGATAGAGCATTCAGAGGCGCGGGTTAATCTAGCGCTCTAAATAGCTCCCGGTAGCACTTGAGAGTCCCTCTGTATTGCCCTGGTCAGAAGCATTTAGAAGCGCGGGCTGAGACTAGCGCTCTAAATAGCTCCTGGTGACCGAGATCCCTTAATCTTGCACTGGCGGGAAGCATTCAGAATCGCTGGTGGAACTAGCGTCCTGAATAGCTCCTAGTGCGCTAAAATTTCCCTTCCTCTCACACACTCTACTTACCTTACCTTCCCTTGTGGGTTTTGCAGTGTTCGGAGGATCGAACTGCAGCAGTGATTTCCCTTTTTCCCGGGCATCCCCGTGCGGTGAAAGTATCCGGACTCCCTGCGAGTGTAGTCTGGAAAAGCCAGAAGCCTGATCTCCCTGCAGACGTTGCGTGAGGGATTACGTGCCCTGGTGAACACTCTGGCCTGGGGGCAGCATCTCCGTGAAGTCTGTTGCCACGTAGAGGTTGTGTTGCACCCAAGACGCCCTATACCGGTGTTCACCTGCATTTTGGCCACCCTCATTTCGTCCGGGAGTAACCTCGGCCCCAAGTAGGCTGTTGACACGAGCTAAGCCGCGACACCATCACCGGAAGCAGCTCGTAGAAGCCTCTGGCCTTGAGACAGAAGGCATTGGCTGTGCTGGGATAAACCCACCCCCACGGAGGCCCTTGAGAGAGTTGCCTAACCACCCTGTCCTCTACGCCAAGGAGGATCTTCTTGCTCCAGCTGTTGGCTTTGTCACCGCTGTATACCCTCCAGCTGTTGTTAGACAAAGGAGATCAGGCCTGGGTGAAGCAGGCGGAAAAGGAAATACTCACCAAAACCCTCTGATAGTCCAGGAAAGTCCACCGTCACGATCACTACCACATCACCACAAAACCAAAACAACTCTTGACATTTGCCTCTTGAAGACATAACCTTGTATTTTGCCTGCATTATCGACTTTGTACATTTGCGCTGATAGCGCCCCTAGTGGAAATTTAATAAAACCCAGAAGTAAACAAAAGGTTGTGTTGTCATTGGTTCATCTGTCAAGGGGGACATATTCCCTCCAAAATTCATCGTCGAGCCCCTTTTCCGCGATCAGCTGCCTTCCCGGAAGTCCCATCCACAACAATAATTTCTTTTTAATTTTTTTAACCCTGTTTTTACATCGACCTAAAACACAAAATCCTTTCCCCCTAAAACCTGTCCTTGACAAATTTTTTTTAGCCCCAATAGATTTTTTCGCGAAGCTTTATTTACCCAAGTATCATAATTTTTTTTTAATTTTTTTTTAACTCTGTTTTTACATCGACATAAAACACAAAATCCTTTCCCCCTAAACCTGTCCTTGACAAATTTGTTTTTAGCCCCAATAGATTTTTCACGAAGCCTCTTTCATAGAGATGGCAAATTTCATGAAATTTCACAATTTTGAAATTTATATAAATTTCACTGTGAAATTTCACGGGTGAATTTCACCACTGATTATTTTTATGATATTCAAATATAGTTGAATTGAGAGGAAATATAGCAAAATTAATGTTTATTTTATTATTTACGCACATAATCTTGATACAATTTGAACAAATTTTTAGATATTTGATAAATTTTTTGTCATAAATTTACCACGGGTGGTGAATTTTTTTCCGCGGTGAAAATGGTACACGAGAAAAAATGTACCCAAATTGCGCTCAAAGTGTCATAACCTCACAAAGTTGTATTTGTCTGAATTTGTGAAGAAAATATGGTTAATGAGAAGGCTTGTTTAAGTGCCCCAGCTGATAATGCAACATCTTCACTCCAGCAGTGATAGTCAAAATGTCCAGGAAAGTGAGTGAGATAAGGAAGCAGCTAGAGGAACCCACATGCAATTTGATTGTCAATTTTACATCATTAAGCTTCGAAGGAAGATTTAGGGAGGCATCCAGAGTTCAGACGGAGTAACCACAATATAATCACATCCTGGAGTACAATCATTAGGGTGCTGATGATCAGAAAAGTGGATGAAGAAGGAAATGCGGGAGATTACTAGTAAGCTGTGTTTGATTTATGGTGATTTTTGCATTGAGACTCCCAGAAGCCACAGGGAAGTGTCCGGATGTCCGGACAAGCCAACATACAATCTGATATTGTGCGACTACACAGCTATATGTAGCTATATAGCTACATTCCGGATTGAGCAGTAAGGAAAATCCAGAAAATCTGATTTTAGTAAGATTCCGGGCAGCGATCAGTGGGCAGTATATTGAGCTTGAAGTTCAGTCCCAAACTAACTGGAAAACACTATTTTAATTCTGAATCGAAATTCTCTACAAGCATTGACTTTTCATCGTATCCGGAAACAAAAGAATATCTTCAGTCTCTTTAGTAAAACCTTTTCAGTTTTGGAAATAAAAAAACTGAAAACTTGCAGATTTTGTTAGATTTGTTATAGTTTTGAAGCAGAATACAAAATAATCCTGCGAAGGTCACCGGCTAGACGCTAGAGGATCTTGCACAGCTCATGGACGAACAATAAGTATATTATTGATTAAAATATATTAAAAACTGAAAACATAAGAGTTTCGTAAACTCTTTGATTTGTAATGAAATTAAGGAATGTGGGAATAAATAAGCGCTAAATAAATCCAGTTTCTTTTAATTATGTTCTTAAAATATCGGATTTAATGTCTTTTTTCGTTAGAAAAATCTCGGATTATTAATTAATAATTATTAATTAATTAATTATTATTATTATTAATTGTGGAGCTCAGAAAGAAAAATAAACTTATTCTTTTTTTTCTATGCATAACTATAGATAATGTGTTCATTTTTCATTCCGAGCTCCACAATTAATAATTAATTTTATAACATTACTCATCGTTTCTTTTCAAAAACCTTTGTTAAATAAATAAAGCAATTACACTAAAACCAAGGTTTAAGAAAACAGAGAAAAGAATATGAAATACTTTATTAAAAATAAATACATGCAATGGTACAGTACAATTATATTGAATAATAAATGGTGGAATATTTTGTTTTATTTTACATTCAGATTTCTAAGAATTATTTATAAAAATATTTCAGGTACTGAAACCAATTAAAAAGACCAAAATTTTATTTTTTTAAATACAATTTGGTATCAGATCTAACGGATAACACATTATTTTCTTTAAGGAGAATCTCGGGATAAGTAATATCCGGATTAGAAATATAACAATGAGTTTTGCATATTATTGAGAAATAATAGGGTAGAGTCCTAATACGTTATTACGTCTATTAATTAATTGAAATTCGCTTTAAAACAGATGGACAAAAGTATTGAAACAAGCATACTTGGGAAAAATGCACATTTTTCAATGAGATTCACTAAAATTCTTGAGACGTATCCTAGATATATAGATAGATATTCCTTCAAAGTATCTTGATACAAAAATTCAATTTAGTCTGACAAAAATATCATTCCTTACGAGGCCCCTAAAGCTTAATGGTGGCGAAAAGTACTAACTCTACCATACTAAACATCGTCACAAAAAACAAATCTACAGAGCTTTAATTTAGATTTATCTTCAAATGAAATGTCAGTAAAACTGTAACAAAGTGTTACATATGTAGTAATTTTTAAATTTAATTAAATAAATAAATTAGATTAATTAAATTAAACAAATTTAATTAAATAAAAATAATTTGGCTATTATAAGGCTATTGTATATAAGAGAGACTGGGGCACTAATAAAAATCGGGTAGTTTTAAACACTGATTTTTATGTCTACTCTACTTGGACTTGTTTCGTCCACTTCTTTAGGGGTCATGAATCTCTTAAGTATTTATGAATTAGTATAGATCTTTTCATCTGAAGTCTAATACATATTTTAAAAAATCGCAGTGTTTACAACTTCCCCGTGTACAACTACTGCCTCAGTTTTCCCTAATTTATGGCTCAATAAGTTTGAAAACATTTAATATCTATTTTTATCAGAAGAAAAATTTTTAAAATAAGTTAAAGTACCCTCTAGTCGGCCGGTTTCTCAACTTGGCCAGTGGGACTATTTATTCAATTTACTTAGATTAGTTATAATATGGTTTTACCGATCTAACATTATAAGGTCTATTATATTATATATAAAGTAAATCAGTGAAAATTTCATAGAAATTGATTATAAAACGTTAAAAAAAATTGGATAAATAATTCAACAGGCCGAGTTAAGGAACCGGCCGACTCGAGGGTACTTTACCTTATTTAAAATTTAAGCTATTTTTGAATAGTCTTCTGATAATTCTATTAAGGAACTCTAGTCAAATTTATTACTTATTTTCGCGTTGTTTGTGTATTAACAAAATTAATTAATATTAATAATTATTATTTATTATATCAAATATCTAAATTGGTGCGAAAAATGCTTTCCATTTTAAAAGATATTTCTTACTTGTATTCAACTATTTTAATGTCACAAATTGCGAATCTTTTCTCTGTCCTAGAATTCCCCGTATTTAATATGAACTAAGCCAACATTTTTCTGGCCGATAATACAACTTTCTTTTTTAAAATAAAATCCCAAATTTGGATTCATTTTTAATTTCAAGTTCACTATTCTTACATATACTCTTAATTTATCTTTCTTTTAAATTTAGTGAATTTTATAATAAAATTAGTATAAAATATACAATCTATTGTAGTATTAATTTTCGAAGTGTTGTGTACATCACGCAGAATATAAAGCGTTCTCGTATACATTTCCCAAATCATATATAGAGCTCAGGAAACAGTGCAGATTAGCCTCTGAAATTGTATGAGAAAAACAGAAAATATAAATTCCATTTAAAACAAAATTAAAAAAAGAAAAAATACCCAAAATAAATTAATGAAAAATGTGGCAAGAAAAAAAATAAGTCAATCATATAAGACGAATCAGTCCCGCAACTAAAATTCTCACCATTCTTATATGAATTTGCAAAAAACTGATTAAAATTGCGCAGAAAGGTTCGCGCTGCTAAAATTTAAAACGATAATAATTGCGTATTAATAGCTACACTCCTAAATTCTAAAACGATTAAGATTGAGCATAAAGACCCGCACTGCTGAATTATAAAACGGTTAAGTTTACGCTTAAAACATGCACAACATAATCATAAAACGATTGCTTGCGCTTAAAATCACATATAACTCAAACATGAAATGGTAAATGCGCTTAAAATCACGTACAAATCTTTCATAAAACGGCAAATGCGCTTAAAATCACGCACATCTGGATCATAAGACAGCAAATGTGCTCAAAATCACGCACAGCTCAGTCATAAAATGTTAAAAACGCTTAAAATCACGCACAGCTCGATCATAAAACGGTACATGCGCTTAAAGTTACGCACAGCTCAATCATAAAACGGTAAATGCGTTTAAAATTACGCGCAGCCCAATTATAAAACAAAAAATGCTTTTAAAATCACGCACAGCTCGATAATAAACGGTAAACGCGCTTAAAATCACAAACAGATAAATCGTAGAATGATTATGATAGCGCTTAAAAACACGCACAACTCAATCATAAAGCTATTGATGGCGCTTAAGAACACTCACAGCTCAATCATAAAATGGTAAATGCGCTTAAAATCATGTACAGTCCAATCATAAAATGGTAAATGTGCTTAAAATCACGCACAGCGCACAGCTCAATCATAAAATAGTAGATGGGCTTAAAATTTGCACAGCCCAATCATAAAATGGTAAATGCGCTTAAAATCACACATAGCTCGATCATAAAAGTGTAAATACACTTGAAATCACGTACAGCTAATAAAACGATTGATTGCGCTTAAAAACATGCACAACTCAATCATAAAACAATTAAGATAATTATCTGTTCTATGATTGATCTGTTCGTGTTTCTAAGCACAGTAAATCATTTTATGATTAAGTTGTGCGTGTTTGTAAGCGTATTTACCGTTTTATGATTGAGCTGTAAGAGATTTTAGGCGTATGTACCATTTTATGATCGAGCCTTGCGTGATTTTAAGAGCATTTACTGTTTTATGATTGAGCAGTGCGTGTTTTTAAGCGCATTTACCATGTTATGATTGAGGTATGCGTGATTTTAAGAGCATTTACTGTTTTATGATTGAGCTATGTGTGATTTTGAGCGTATTTACCATTTTATAATTCAGCTGTGCGTGATTTTGAGCGCATTTACCGTTTTATGGTTGAGCAAAGCGTGATTTTAAGCGTATTTACCATTTTATGATTGAGTTGTGCGTGTTTTTAAGCGCAATCATAATCGTTTTATAATTGAGCTGTATGTGATTTTAAGAGCATTTACCGTTTTATGTTTGAGCAGTGCGTGATTTTAGGCGCATTTACCGTTTTATGATTGAGTTGTGCGTGCTTTTAAGCGCAATCATAATCGTTTTATAATTCAGCTGTATGTAATTTTAAGAGCATTTACCGTTTTATGTTTGAGCAGTGCGTGATTTTAGGCGCATTTACCGTGTTATGATTGAGTTGTGCGGGATTTTAGGCGCATTTACAGTTTTATGATTGAGCTGTGTGTGTTTTTAAACGCTGTTGAATTTTTTATGTTTCACAAAAACAAGAGCTTTTAGTCTTTCTAATTTAATTTGTAACTATAATTATTAAATTATAATTGTTTTTATGAAGTGTTACAGGAATTCTGCTTAAATATCATGGGTAATTTTTAAAGACAAAAAATAAAGTAAGAAAAATAAGGTCTTGAAGGCAATGATCTCAGAAACCAAAAGAATTTCTACATGGCGAATATATTTATGTTTAATAATTACCTGATATATTGATAATTAAAAAAAAATTGTGTTCTAGTGGCGTCTACACATTAGTAGAATTTTTTAAATATCGTTTTAATGAAAATTTTCCCCATCTTTGTAGGCAGAAACGTCAGAATTTTTTTTAAAAAAGGCATTTTAAAAAAATCTACTAGTGTGTCGACGCCATAAGACCCATTGCCTTAAAAACTTGCAGTTTTTCTTTATTTTTGTACTTTTAGAAATATTATGATATTTCAACAGAATGTATATAAAAGTATTATAATTTAATTAAATGATCAAAAGGTATTAAAATTGTTAATATCTGAAAGTTAATTTAATACCCATTTGTCAAAAATAAATATGGGAGACCGGGGAGGTTTGGGACACTTTTTCATGTTTTGACTTTGAGATAGTATTCCAAAAAATCACGATAATGTATTAGTACAATTTTATGTGGTCTGTAGGATACGGGTATTGACTTTATAAAAAGTACTCGATAAACTTGGAAAACAACTGAGTTTTCTTGGAGAAGATAAAACATTTAACTTGACGCTTTATCCCAAACCTCCCTGATGTGGGGCAGTATGGGACACAAAAGGGGATGCTTGGAACGCGTTTTTTCTCGCATAAATTGCATTATTGAAGCACGTCAATTAATTTTATATATTAGATTAAAAATATTTCTAATAGAAATAAAAATGTTTAATCTTTTATTTCATACTTAGAAATTAATATCAATTTAATTTGTACAGTAGAGTAATTTATTGTCAATCAATTATTTAAAGTATTTTCTTCATATTTTCTATCTACCTTTCTATGTTTTTTGTTCTAAATATTGCAATCATGATCAAGGGCGTACCCAGGATTTTAGTTAGGGGTGGGCTAAGTCTGAAATTTTGTTGGCGGGGGGGGGGGGGTGTACATAATTTTTAATTTGAAAAAAAGAGAAGAAATAAAATGGGATAAAGTATCTATAAATACAAGCTGGCCCTTCTTTTCATCATAGATTAGCCTAAGCCCAATTTGTAGGTATTGATAAGGAACGATCGTAAGTGTTCCTCGGACCAGTACATTCTCTCCCATATTGTTAACCAAAAATAAAATTAATTTTTAGACATTTTTCGCTACTTTTTACCAAATTACTACAGTAAGTAAGACATTTCGTTTAGTTCATATTTAATCTATAGAACCAACTATCCGTGAAACACTTAATTAAGTCCCTTCCGATCCGTATAACACAGTGTATTTTTACTATTACACCTATCTTTATTCTGATTATAAACGCGCAAATTTATATATGGTAAAATGAATCACTATCACTAATATACCAATTGGCATATACAAAAACATGAAATACTGTTTTGGAGCTTATATATTTTTTAAACTTAATATAGAGCATAGATCTTAACATTTCGTTTCATGATACCTTTAGGATACCTTTACCTTCTTAGGCATAAAAAGAACAACATTTAAACTATATTTTCTGAATTTTATTTCAAAAATTTTCAAAATTCAGCCATTGGGCCATGTTATCTGATATTAGCAATGCAAATATTTTCTGTTAGGTGATGAATTATACTAGTCTTCGCACGAAGAATTTTATGTTTACTTAATCATAATTTATAACTTATTCTATAAGACGAAACGTGGTGTAAAATACTTCAAAAATACTATTCTTGTAGAATATTCTTCCAAAAATTCAAAATTTCATTTTTTCCGAAATTCTTCGTTCATGGACGCGACCCCAATAGGGACAAGCGGTTGAAAATGATAATGATTAAGGACTGATTTAGCTCATTGGCTAGCAGGAAATATTTAGTTTTTGGATTTAGGATGAACTTATTTCAAGAAATCTTGTCCATCGAAAAGTTTTTTTTTTTTTTTTAAAAGATTTCCGAATATCAGATCCCTGTAGCTCAATTTTTAACAGAAAACTTCAGATCCTTCAGATCATACACTTTAAAAAATGTTGTACTTTTATATGTCTAAGAGCTTGAATTACATGAACTTTTTATTGTTGCAAAAATATAATATTAGAGAAAAATATGCTGTTTTTAGACGCAGCCTAAAACCAGCATGTTTTCTTTCATTTTTGTCAACGTAATAAAATTAATTCAATTTAAGCTCTTAACTATGTAAAAATACAAAATTTTTGAACTGCATTTTTCAAATTTTTTGTATTAAATTTTCCCAAAAACCCAATTTAATCTTTTTTCAAAATCTTTTTTCAAGTTTAAGTACTGGTTTAACTCATCTGTTAACTCATCTGTATGGAAATAATTGGTTTTTTGGGTCAAATGAAGCTACTCTGAGTAATCGTTACTAACGAAAAGTAAGTTTTTTCAATAAACGTGTCCGATAATCTGGTCCTTACCGCCGAATTTTTAATTTTTTTTTAATAAAATGTCAAAAAATAGTTTAAATGTTATGTTTTTATATGTCTAGGTAGGAGCTTGAATTAAATAGCATTTTTATTATGTTGAGAAAAAAGTTAGAAAATATGCTATTTTCAGCCTTCTTCACCCACATAGCCCCTCAACAGATTAAAGTTCAAAGTTCAAAGTCAATGTACGACCTCAGCTTTAATTATATTATTCTTAAATTTCACCTCTGACTGCTCCATCTGATGGTTTCAAATAAACTTTCGGAGTCGTTGGTGCTTTTTTTTTAAATATATCTCCCGAAGAAACTTGAGGTCCATCACGCCAAGTTACTAAGATATCTTAAGGATAAGATTTAAAAGAAATTAATATCGATAAATTATTTTAAGAAACTTGCTCTCTTCTCAATAATAGTATATATGTTAAATTGTTGGTGCAAAAAAAAAACGATTTTTAGAGGTCTCGATGACGACTTTTCTAAAACAAATTCTAATCCTTTGTTTTTACTTTCTGCGTGGCTTTTTAGATTTTCGGTTTAAATCCTTAAATATCCTTTTATTTTATGACAAAGATTACGTGACCTTCTTTTCGAAAAATATATTACTGAATAAATTTATTACTGAAATTACGTTATAAAAAGAAATCAAAAATAGTTACGAAATTTGTCCATTTTTACACTTTTTTAATTCTTGAACAATACGGACAAGAGCCTTGTCCTGCCCCCCTTCTCATCGGGCTTTTAATAGTTTTTGAGTTTTTATAAGTTCATTTCTGTATTGACCCTCTACAAATGAGCAGTAAAACATCAAATTTTGGAAGTGACTAAATTTACAACTTTAAAATCAGTAGAATTTTCATGAAACTTTCGATCATTATGGATTGAAAAATGAAGCCCATTTTTGAAAAGATTTTTTTTTTACTGATCAAATTTTTTTTTTGCTAACCAAATAGATTTTTTTACTTCTCATTTGTTTTTGAATTTTTTTTACGCTTCTAGGGGGGGCAGCTGCCCCCCCCCTGCCCCTAGCTGGGTACGCCCATGATCATGATTATCAAATTCCTCAGGCGAGTACATTTTCTTGCAACTTTTATTTTTGAACGCGTTTCATTTTATGACAACTGCATGGTACCTGTTTCTTCCACATTTCTCTGAATAAGCTCTCGCCTTGCCTTGAGAACTTGTGAGATTTGTAGAGGATATTGCTCAAGAAAGTTTTGAGAAAACATTTTTTAACGGGATTGGGCAAAGTTCAAATATCCTCTGGAGAAGAAATGATTGAATCCCAAAACATTGTTGGTTTTGCACAAGAGGGAGATTTCCAGTAGAAACTAGGCATTACTCTCCGTTTTTACAATGAAAAATTGCACACCGCCTACAATCTTGTCAAAAATCAACGTCCCATTCATCCCCTTTCAGGTGTCCCAAACATCCCCGCATATAATTTTGATGTTTAAAATCTTTAAGTAAAAAAAACAAGAGCGTATAATCTCTGAAACTTTTTATAAAAAACATGTTTTTTAAATTACACTGCTGGCTAATGAGATTAAAAAGTTTTGATTATTATGTCGCTGATATAAAATATAAAACAATAAAACTGAGAACATTCATTCCTTTAGTCAAGATACATCTTAATATTGCCCACGATTGTAACCCTTTAACAACGAGACCATTTTCGTGGATCGAAAATCAGCAATAAAAATGAAACCAATGAACAAAAGCATTAAAAGGTCTTATATCTGACCTTCGAAAAGCCAACAGAGTCTGATTTGATTTATTTCTTGCCTCTACGAATGATTGGGACAAAAAAAATTAAGTAATTTTTCTGACAATACTAATGAATGATAATTTTCAATCTAATGAAAAATATTATGTTTGAGTATTGCAGTTTCTTTTCACAAAACGGTTTCGCTTAAAAAAAATGAAAGTATAAAAAATATTTAAAATTAATTTTCATTCTGAGAATTTAAAAATTCATCATTTTTTAGATTAAAAATTTACAATATAGAAAATATCCTAGATTCCTTCAAACTTCTACTTTGAAATTACGTACAAACATAAGGAAAAAATAGGTGTGATTAGAAGGAATCACACCTAATAACTTTAGGTGGTCAGGAAAAATAATTTTCTTTATGGGTCACCGGTGTTCCAATCGTCCTTAAAGGGTTAATGATTTTTTTGCAGATTTGTCTCATATTATCAATTATTCCTCCAGTTTTAGTGTACAAAACTTAATAAATGGGCATCCGTTGGAAAGTTGTGCTTCAACTTTAAAAATACATAATATTTTTGAAAAAAAAATCCTTGGGGGCAAAGAAATATGTCAAACTAAAAATTCTTAAAAATAGCCTTACAGGAAGTTCTGAAAATCATATAAACTAAACGAAACCAAATATTAATGTACCCTCTTTGACAATCAATAGATATCACTTAGGACTACATTTTTGTTCATAGAAGATATACTGACCTGATCCAATTCCTCTACTCTAAATGCTTTTTAATTTTATTTAGAAAATTCAATAGAAGAATTTTTTTTAACCAGATTATTACCATTTGTGGAAAGGAAGAGTGGGACATTTTTGGAATGGATGGGTAAAATGTTCACTAGGATGACCTATAAAACATGTCTAAAACAGAAAAGCATCGATGGTTTAGTTTTAGTTCTTCAGATATTCCCAAAAGAATGGTTTCTGGAAGTAAGGAGAGGCGTGGGAAGGAAATTGTGGTGTTAAATTTAGATTGTTGGAACTAACTTGGATACTTAGAACATTTCAAGTCGGTACAAGCATCATTTCGTTCAGAAAATAAGTGTTTTAGCAAAAAGATATAAAATTTGTGTTTTTTGGAAGACAAATAAAATCAAAAAATAAAGCATTTAGGGGAATCGGAGCAGGCTGTCAAAAATGTGAGCAAAAATGTAATCCTAAGTAGTATCTATTGAGTGCCAAAGAGGATACAATACCATTTGGTTTGTTTAGTTTATATGATTTTTCTAAATTTCTTCTCTAAGGTAACTTTTGAGAATGTTTAGTCAGACTTTGTATTTTTATCTCCAAGGATCTTTTTTTGTTTTTTTTTACAAATTTCACATACTTTTAAGTCGAAGTACCTTTCCAATGGATGCCCATTTATTAAGTTCTGTACACTAGAAACATAGGAAAAATTGACAATAAGAGACAAAACAGCAAAAACCAATTAATATTAATTAGGAGGAGACTTGACTATACCAAACGTACCATGTGAGTTCTGTGTGCCAAAAATCGTGTTGCATAGTGTTATATTTCTATGTTTCATAGTAGCTTCTAATAACGTGAATCAAAAACATACCTTTGCAATTTATAATAATGAAATGGCGTTTCCAGTCGATCGAGTCTAATGGTGAAATTTCAGAAAATTAGCAGATTTGCGTCTATATCCTATCACTGCAGATGCTGGAAATTCTTGGTCGACAAGTACTTCACGGTCACAGAGATCCACTTTGATCTTTCCTCCGTATTTTTTTTTATTTTTGAGATGAAGTCATTTTATTGACCACAAGAATTTTCGGTTTGGGAACAGCAATTCGGTTTCCGGAAGTCTCCTACCCAACCAAAAGCCATCCACTCTACTTTAGCTTTTTCTTGGCTCGGAGATTGTTGGTATATCCGCACTTGCGACAATTGGTGGCCCTGGAATGGAGCCGGGCGTAGCACTTGCGGCAGATCATCATGTCGCAGTTGTACTTCTGGGCCAGAATCCTCAACAATGGCTCGATGATGCTACCACGAGATGCAGGGTGCTCTCCTTCTGGATATTGTAGTCCGAGAGTGTACGGCCATCCTCAACCTGCTTTCCGGCAAAGATCAGACGCTGCTGATCCAGAGGAACACCCTCCTTGTCCTAAATCTTCGAACTCACTCTCTTCTGTAGGCGCGATCTCCGGAATGTTCTGAGAAATAACTGTTGAAATATCTTTTTTAGTTTAGAATCCCAGGCTATTTTCACACAGGGAAACTCATAATTACCTGTTCGTGTGCTCATTAGCTGGTAATTAATAATCCTGAATTCACAGAGATTCTATGCCTCCCCGAAAAAAAAACATTATGCAGATTGGATTGTATGCCACAGAAAAATTAGTTTCAAAACTACGAGAAAAAACATTTCTTTATTCCAGACTGCATTTACACTTTCCTTAGGCACAAATACATTAGTTTTTATCGAAATTATCGCGTAATTTAATTGCAAAACAAGCAACACTGTGTCAAAGTAAATGTAAACAATGACACATAACCTCACAATTTCGTATTTTTTCAGAGTGTTCTGTGTTTTGTATTTCCCTTGATTGAATTTTCTATTCTTTTTAATTAGAAGGCTGTGGGGAACACATAAAATAGTTAATTTTGTCATAATTTTGATTGCTTTTTCGCTATTTCATTCATTTTATACCATAACTTGAACAGTGTAATAACGAACAAATAAAATTCACTTTCGAATTATATTCACCACTTGTGGTGAGAAATAGACTGTGAAATTTCATTTGAAATTTAATCGCTATGAAATTTAGTTAAATTTAGTTAAATTTCACCGTGAAATTTCACCGTGAAATATTCTGACCATCTCTACTCTTTCATTTACCCAAGCATCAGAATCTTTTTTTTAATTTTTTTTAACCCTGTTTTTACATTGACCTAAAATACAAAATCCTTTCCCCATAAAACATGTCCTTGACATTTTTTTTTAGCCTCAATAGATTTTTCACGAAGCTTTATTTACCCAAGTATCATAATCTTTTTTTATTTTTTTTGTGACCCTGTTTTTACAGTGACCTAAAACACAAAATCCTTTCCCCCTAAAATCTGTCCTTGACAAATTTTTTTTAGGCTCAATAGATTTTTTCACGAAGCCTTTTTCATTTACCCAAGTAGCAATATCTTTTTTTTTTTAATTTTTTTTAACTCTGTTTTTACATCGACCTAAAACACAAAATCCTTTCTCCTAAGACCTGTCCTTGACAAATTTTTTTAGCCCCAATAGATTTTTTCACGAAGCTTTATTTACCCAAGTATCATAATTTTTTTTTAATTTTTTTTAAATCTGTTTTAACATCGACCTAAAACACAAAATCCTTTCCCCCTAAAACCTGTCCTTGACAAATTTGTTTTTAGGCGCAATAGATTTTTTCACGAAGCTTCATTTACCCAAGTATCATAATTTTTTTTAAATTTTTTTTTAACCCTGTTTTTACATCGACCTAAAACACAAAATCCTTTCCCCCTAAAACCTGTCCTTGACAAATTTTTTTTAGCCTCAATAGATTTTTCACGAAGCTTTATTTACCCAAGTATCATAATTTATTTTTAATTTTTTTTAACTCTGTTTTTACATCGACCTAAAACATAAAATCCTTTCCCCCTAAAACCTGTCCTTGACAAATTTTTTTTAGCCCCAATAGATTTTTTCACGAAGCCTTTTTCATTTACCCAAGTATCATAATTTATTTTTAATTTTTTTTTAACTCTGTTTTTACATCGACCTAAAACATAAAATCCTTTCCCCCTAAAACCCGTCCTTGACAAATTTTTTTTAGCACAAATAGATTTTTTCACGAAGCTTTATTTACCCAAGTATCATAATTTCTTTTCAATTTTTTTTTAACCCTGTTTTTACATCGACCTAAAACACAAAATCCTTTCCCCCTAAAACCTGTCCTTGACAAATTTTTTTAGCCCCAATAGATTTTTTCACGAAGCTTTATTTACCCAAGTATCATAATTTTTTTTAATTTTTTTTTTAACTCTGTTTTAACATCGACCTAAAACACAAAATCCTTTCCCCCTAAAACCTGTCCTTGACAAATTTGTTTTTAGGCGCAATAGATTTTTTCACGAAGCTTTATTTACCCAAGTATCATAATTTTTTTTAAATTTTTTTTAACCCTGTTTTTACATCGACCTAAAACACAAAATCCTTTCCCCCTAAAACCTGTCCTTGACAAATTTGTTTTTAGGCGCAATAGATTTTTTCACGAAGCTTTATTTACCCAAGTATCATAATTTTTTTTAAATTTTTTTAACCCTGTTTTTACATCGACCTAAAACACAAAATCCTTTCCCCCTAAAACCTGTCCTTGACAAATTTGTTTTTAGGCGCAATAGATTTTTTCACGAAGCTTTATTTACCCAAGTATCATAATTTTTTTTTAATTTTTTTTAACCCTGTTTTTACATCGACCTAAAACACAAAATCCTTTCCCCCTAAAACCTGTCCTTGACAAATTTTTTTAGCCCCAATAGATTTTTTCACGAAGCTTTATTTACCCAAGTATCATAATTTTTTTAAAATTTTTTTTAACCCTGTTTTTACATCGACCTAAAACACAAAATCCTTTCCCCCTAAAACCTGTCCTTGACAAATTTGTTTTTAGGCGCAATAGATTTTTTCACGAAGCTTTATTTACCCAAGTATCACAATTTTTTTTAATTTTTTTTTAACTCTGTTTTAACATCGACCTAAAACACAAAATCCTTTCCCCCTAAAACCTGTCCTTGACAAATTTGTTTTTAGGCGCAATAGATTTTTTCACGAAGCTTTATTTACCCAAGTATCATAATTTTTTTTAAATTTTTTTTAACCCTGTTTTTACATCGACCTAAAACACAAAATCCTTTCCCCCTAAAAGCTGTCCTTGACAAATTTGTTTTTAGGCGCAATAGATTTTTTCACGAAGCTTTATTTACCCAAGTATCATAATTTTTTTAAAATTTTTTTTAACCCTGTTTTTACATCGACCTAAAACACAAAATCCTTTCCCCCTAAAACCTGTCCTTGACAAATTTTTTTAGCCCCAATAGATTTTTTCACGAAGCTTTATTTACCCAAGTATCATAATTTTTTTTAAATTTTTTTTAACCCTGTTTTTACATCGACCTAAAACACAAAATCCTTTCCCCCTAAAACCTGTCCTTGACAAATTTGTTTTTAGGCGCAATAGATTTTTTCACGAAGCTTTATTTACCCAAGTATCATAATTTTTTTTTAAATTTTTTTTAACTCTGTTTTTACATCGACCTAAAACACAAAATCCTTTCCCCCTAAAACCTGTCCTTGACAAATTTTTTTAGCCCCAATAGATTTTTTCACGAAGCTTTATTTACCCAAGTATCATAATTTTTTTAAAATTTTTTTTTAACTCTGTTTTAACATCGACCTAAAACACAAAATCCTTTCCCCCTAAAACCTGTCCTTGACAAATTTGTTTTTAGGCGCAATAGATTTTTTCACGAAGCTTTATTTACCCAAGTATCATAATTTTTTTTTAATTTTTTTAACCCTGTTTTAACATCGACCTTAAACACAAAATCCTTTCCCCCTAAAACCTGTCCTTAACAAATTTGTTTTTAGGCGCAATAGATTTTTTCACGAAGCTTCATTTACCCAAGTATCATATTTTTTTTTAATTTTTTTAACTCTGTTTTTACATCGACCTAAAACACAAAATCCTTTCTCCTAAGACCTGTCCTTGACAATTTTTTTTAGCCCCAATAGATTTTTTCACGAAGCTTTATTTACCCAAGTATCATAATTTTTTTAAAATTTTTTTTTAACTCTGTTTTAACATCGACCTAAAACACAAAATCCTTTCCCCTAAAACCTGTCCTTGACAAATTTGTTTTTAGGCGCAATAGATTTTTTCACGAAGCTTCATTTACCCAAGTATCATAATTTTTTTTTTAATTTTTTTTTAACCCTGTTTTAACATCGACCTAAAACACAAAATCCTTTCCCCCTAAAACCTGTCCTTGACAAATTTTTTTTAGCCCCAATAGATTTTTCACGAAGCTTTATTTACCCAAGTATCATAATTTATTTTTAATTTTTTTTAACTCTGTTTTTACATCGACATAAAACATAAAATCCTTTCCCCCTAAAACCTGTCCTTGACAAATTTTTTTTAGCCCCAATAGATTTTTTCACGAAGCTTTATTTACCCAAGTATCATAATTTTTTTTAATTTTTTTTTAACTCTGTTTTAACATCGACCTAAAACACAAAATCCTTTCCCCCTAAAACCTGTCCTTGACAAACCTGTCCTTGACAAATTTGTTTTTAGGCGCAATAGATTTTTTCACGAAGCTTTATTTACCCAAGTATCATAATTTTTTTTAAATTTTTTTTTTAACCCTGTTTTTACATCGACCTAAAACACAAAATCCTTTCCCCCTAAAAGCTGTCCTTGACAAATTTGTTTTTAGGCGCAATAGATTTTTTCACGAAGCTTTATTTACCCAAGTATCATAATTTCTTTTTAATTTTTTTTAACCCTGTTTTTACATCGACCTAAAACACAAAATCCTTTCCCCCTAAAACCTGTCCTTGACAAATTTTTTTAGCCCCAATAGATTTTTTCACGAAGCTTTATTTACCCAAGTATCATAATTTTTTTAAAATTTTTTTTAACCCTGTTTTTACATCGACCTAAAACACAAAATCCTTTCCCCCTAAAAGCTGTCCTTGACAAATTTGTTTTTAGGCGCAATAGATTTTTTCACGAAGCTTTATTTACCCAAGTATCATAATTTTTTTAAAATTTTTTTTAACCCTGTTTTTACATCGACCTAAAACACAAAATCCTTTCCCCCTAAAACCTGTCCTTGACAAATTTTTTTAGCCCCAATAGATTTTTTCACGAAGCTTTATTTACCCAAGTATCATAATTTTTTTTAAATTTTTTTTAACCCTGTTTTTACATCGACCTAAAACACAAAATCCTTTCCCCCTAAAAGCTGTCCTTGACAAATTTGTTTTTAGGCGCAATAGATTTTTTCACGAAGCTTTATTTACCCAAGTATCATAATTTTTTTTTTAAATTTTTTTAACTCTGTTTTTACATCGACCTAAAACACAAAATCCTTTCCCCCTAAAACCTGTCCTTGACAAATTTTTTTAGCCCCAATAGATTTTTTCACGAAGCTTTATTTACCCAAGTATCATAATTTTTTTTTAATTTTTTTTTAACTCTGTTTTAACATCGACCTAAAACACAAAATCCTTTCCCCCTAAAACCTGTCCTTGACAAATTTGTTTTTAGGCGCAATAGATTTTTTCACGAAGCTTTATTTACCCAAGTATCATAATTTTTTTAAAATTTTTTTTAACCCTGTTTTTACATCGACCTAAAACACAAAATCCTTTCCCCCTAAAACCTGTCCTTGACAAATTTGTTTTTAGGCGCAATAGATTTTTTCACGAAGCTTTATTTACCCAAGTATCATAATTTTTTTAAAATTTTTTTTAACCCTGTTTTTACATCGACCTAAAACACAAAATCCTTTCCCCCTAAAAGCTGTCCTTGACAAATTTGTTTTTAGGCGCAATAGATTTTTTCACGAAGCTTTATTTACCCAAGTATCATAATTTCTTTTTAATTTTTTTTAAACTCTGTTTTAACATCGACCTAAAACACAAAATCCTTTCCCCCTAAAACCTGTCCTTGACAAATTTGTTTTTAGGCGCAATAGATTTTTTCACGAAGCTTTATTTACCCAAGTATCATAATTTTTTTAAAATTTTTTTTAACCCTGTTTTTACATCGACCTAAAACACAAAATCCTTTCCCCCTAAAAGCTGTCCTTGACAAATTTGTTTTTAGGCGCAATAGATTTTTTCACGAAGCTTTATTTACCCAAGTATCATAATTTTTTTAAAATTTTTTTTAACCCTGTTTTTACATCGACCTAAAACACAAAATCCTTTCCCCCTAAAAGCTGTCCTTGACAAATTTGTTTTTAGGCGCAATAGATTTTTTCACGAAGCTTTATTTACCCAAGTATCATAATTTCTTTTTAATTTTTTTTAAACTCTGTTTTAACATCGACCTAAAACACAAAATCCTTTCCCCCTAAAACCTGTCCTTGACAAATTTGTTTTTAGGCGCAATAGATTTTTTCACGAAGCTTTATTTACCCAAGTATCATAATTTTTTTAAAATTTTTTTTAACCCTGTTTTTACATCGACCTAAAACACAAAATCCTTTCCCCCTAAAAGCTGTCCTTGACAAAACCTGTCCTTGACAAATTTGTTTTTAGGCGCAATAGATTTTTTCACGAAGCTTTATTTACCCAAGTATCATAATTTTTTTAAAATTTTTTTTAACCCTGTTTTTACATCGACCTAAAACACAAAATCCTTTCCCCCTAAAAGCTGTCCTTGACAAATTTGTTTTTAGGCGCAATAGATTTTTTCACGAAGCTTTATTTACCCAAGTATCATAATTTTTTTAAAATTTTTTTTAACCCTGTTTTTACATCGACCTAAAACACAAAATCCTTTCCCCCTAAAACCTGTCCTTGACAAATTTTTTTAGCCCCAATAGATTTTTTCACGAAGCTTTATTTACCCAAGTATCATAATTTTTTTTAAATTTTTTTTAACCCTGTTTTTACATCGACCTAAAACACAAAATCCTTTCCCCCTAAAAGCTGTCCTTGACAAATTTGTTTTTAGGCGCAATAGATTTTTTCACGAAGCTTTATTTACCCAAGTATCATAATTTTTTTTTTAAATTTTTTTAACTCTGTTTTTACATCGACCTAAAACACAAAATCCTTTCCCCCTAAAACCTGTCCTTGACAAATTTTTTTAGCCCCAATAGATTTTTTCACGAAGCTTTATTTACCCAAGTATCATAATTTTTTTTTAATTTTTTTTTAACTCTGTTTTAACATCGACCTAAAACACAAAATCCTTTCCCCCTAAAACCTGTCCTTGACAAATTTGTTTTTAGGCGCAATAGATTTTTTCACGAAGCTTTATTTACCCAAGTATCATAATTTTTTTTAAATTTTTTTAACCCTGTTTTAACATCGACCTAAAACACAAAATCCTTTCCCCCTAAAACCTGTCCTTGACAAATTTGTTTTTAGGCGCAATAGATTTTTTCACGAAGCTTCATTTACCCAAGTATCATAATTTTTTTTTAATTTTTTTTTAACCCTGTTTTTACATCGACCTAAAACACAAAATCCTTTCCCCCTAAAACCTGTCCTTGACAAATTTTTCTTAGCCCCAATAGATTTTTCACGAAGCTTTATTTACCCAAGTATCATAATTTCTTTTTAATTTTTTTAACCCTGTTTTTACATCGACCTAAAACACAAAATCCTTTCCCCCTAAAACCTGTCCTTGACAAATTTTTTTTTAGCCCCAATAGATTTTTTCACGAAGCTTTATTTACCCAAGTATCATAATTTTTTTTTAATTTTTTTTTAACTCTGTTTTAACATCGACCTAAAACACAAAATCCTTTCCCCCTAAAACCTGTCCTTGACAAATTTGTTTTTAGGCGCAATAGATTTTTTCACGAAGCTTTATTTACCCAAGTATCATAATTTTTTTTAAATTTTTTTAACCCTGTTTTTACATCGACATAAAACACAAAATCCTTTCCCCCTAAAACCTGTCCTTGACAAATTTGTTTTTAGCCCCAATAGATTTTTCACGAAGCCTCTTTCATTTACCCAAGCATCAGCATCTTTTTTTTAATTTTTTTTAACCCTGTTTTTACATTGACCTAAAATACAAAATCCTTTCCCCATAAAACATGTCCTTGACAATTTTTTTGAGCCTCAATAGATTTTTCACGAAGCTTTATTTACCCAAGTATCATAATCTTTTTTTATTTTTTTTTGTGACCCTGTTTTTACATTGACCTAAAACACAAAATCCTTTCCCCCTAAAATCTGTCCTTGACAAATTTTTTTTAGGCTCAATAGATTTTTTCACGAAGCCTTTTTCATTTACCCAAGTAGCAATATCTTTTTTTTTTTAATTTTTTTTAACTCTGTTTTTACATCGACCTAAAACACAAAATCCTTTCTCCTAAGACCTGTCCTTGACAAATTTTTTTAGCCCCAATAGATTTTTTCACGAAGCTTTATTTACCCAAGTATCATATTTTTTTTTAAATTTTTTTTTAACTCTGTTTTAACATCGACCTAAAACACAAAATCCTTTCCCCCTTAAACCTGTCCTTGACAAATTTTTTTTAGCCCCAATAGATTTTTCACGAAGCTTTATTTACCCAAGTATCATAATTTATTTTTAATTTTTTTAACTCTGTTTTTACATCGACCTAAAACACAAAATCCTTTCCCCCTAAAACCTGTCCTTGACAAATTTGTTTTTAGGCGCAATAGATTTTTTCACGAAGCTTCATTTACCCAAGTATCATAATTTTTTTTAATTTTTTTTTAACCCTGTTTTTACATCGACCTAAAACACAAAATCCTTTCCCCCTTAAACCTGTCCTTGACAAATTTTTTTTAGCCCCAATAGATTTTTCACGAAGCTTTATTTACCCAAGTATCATAATTTATTTTTAATTTTTTTAACTCTGTTTTTACATCGACCTAAAACATAAAATCCTTTCCCCCTAAAACCTGTCCTTGACAAATTTTTTTTAGCCCCAATAGATTTTTTCACGAAGCTTTATTTACCCAAGTATCATAATTTTTTTAAAATTTTTTTTAACCCTGTTTTTACATCGACCTAAAACACAAAATCCTTTCCCCCTAAAACCTGTCCTTGACAAATTTTTTTAGCCCCAATAGATTTTTTCACGAAGCTTTATTTACCCAAGTATCATAATTTTTTTTTAATTTTTTTTAACTCTGCTTTAACATCGACCTAAAACACAAAATCCTTTCCCCCTAAAACCTGTCCTTGACAAATTTGTTTTTAGGCGCAATAGATTTTTTCACGAAGCTTCATTTACCCAAGTATCATAATTTTTTTTAATTTTTTTTTAACCCTGTTTTTACATCGACCTAAAACACAAAATCCTTTCCCCCTTAAACCTGTCCTTGACAAATTTTTTTAGCCCCAATAGATTTTTTCACGAAGCTTTATTTACCCAAGTATCATAATTTTTTTAAAATTTTTTTTAACCCTGTTTTTACATCGACCTAAAACACAAAATCCTTTCCCCCTAAAACCTGTCCTTGACAAATTTTTTTAGCCCCAATAGATTTTTTCACGAAGCTTTATTTACCCAAGTATCATAATTTTTTTTTAATTTTTTTTAACTCTGCTTTAACATCGACCTAAAACACAAAATCCTTTCCCCCTAAAACCTGTCCTTGACAAATTTGTTTTTAGGCGCAATAGATTTTTTCACGAAGCTTCATTTACCCAAGTATCATAATTTTTTTTAATTTTTTTTTAACCCTGTTTTTACATCGACCTAAAACACAAAATCCTTTCCCCCTTAAACCTGTCCTTGACAAATTTTTTTTAGCCCCAATAGATTTTTCACGAAGCTTTATTTACCCAAGTATCATAATTTATTTTTAATTTTTTTAACTCTGTTTTTACATCGACCTAAAACATAAAATCCTTTCCCCCTAAAACCTGTCCTTGACAAATTTTTTTTAGCCCAATAGATTTTTTCACGAAGCTTTATTTACCCAAGTATCATAATTTTTTTTTAATTTTTTTTTAACCCTGTTTTTACATCGACCTAAAACACAAAATCCTTTCCCCCTAAAACCTGTCCTTGACAAATTTTTTTTTAGCCCCAATAGATTTTTTCACGAAGCTTTATTTACCCAAGTATCATAATTTTTTTAAAATTTTTTTTTAACTCTGTTTTAACATCGACCTAAAACACAAAATCCTTTCCCCCTAAAACCTGTCCTTGACAAATTTGTTTTTAGGCGCAATAGATTTTTTCACGAAGCTTTATTTACCCAAGTATCATAATTTTTTTAAAATTTTTTGAACCCTGTTTTTACATCGACATAAAACACAAAATCCTTTCCCCCTAAAACCTGTCCTTGACAAATTTGTTTTTAGCCCCAATAGATTTTTCACGAAGCCTCTTTCATTTACCCAAGCATGAGCATCTTTTTTTTAATTTTTTTTAACCCTGTTTTTACATTGACCTAAAATACAAAATCCTTTCCCCATAAAACATGTCCTTGACAATTTTTTTTAGCCTCAATAGATTTTTCACGAAGCTTTATTTACCCAAGTATCATAATCTTTTTTTATTTTTTTTTGTGACCCTGTTTTTACATTGACCTAAAACACAAAATCCTTTCCCCCTAAAATCTGTCCTTGACAAATTTTTTTTAGGCTCAATAGATTTTTTCACGAAGCCTTTTTCATTTACCCAAGTAGCAATATCTTTTTTTTTTAATTTTTTTTAACTCTGTTTTTACATCGACCTAAAACACAAAATCCTTTCTCCTAAGACCTGTCCTTGACAAATTTTTTTAGCCCCAATAGATTTTTTCACGAAGCTTTATTTACCCAAGTATCATATTTTTTTTTAAATTTTTTTTTAACTCTGTTTTAACATCGACCTAAAACACAAAATCCTTTCCCCCTAAAACCTGTCCTTGACAAATTTGTTTTTAGGCGCAATAGATTTTTTCACGAAGCTTCATTTACCCAAGTATCATAATTTTTTTTAATTTTTTTTTAACCCTGTTTTTACATCGACCTAAAACACAAAATCCTTTCCCCCTTAAACCTGTCCTTGACAAATTTTTTTTAGCCCCAATAGATTTTTCACGAAGCTTTATTTACCCAAGTATCATAATTTATTTTTAATTTTTTTAACTCTGTTTTTACATCGACCTAAAACATAAAATCCTTTCCCCCTAAAACCTGTCCTTGACAAATTTTTTTTAGCCCCAATAGATTTTTTCACGAAGCTTTATTTACCCAAGTATCATAATTTTTTTAAATTTTTTTTAACTCTGTTTTAACATCGACCTAAAACACAAAATCCTTTCCCCCTAAAACCTGTCCTTGACAAATTTGTTTTTAGGCGCAATAGATTTTTTCACGAAGCTTCATTTACCCAAGTATCATAATTTTTTTTAAATTTTTTTTTTAACCCTGTTTTTACATCGACCTAAAACACAAAATCCTTTCCCCCTAAAAGCTGTCCTTGACAAATTTGTTTTTAGGCGCAATAGATTTTTTCACGAAGCTTTATTTACCCAAGTATCATAATTTCTTTTTAATTTTTTTTAACCCCGTTTTTACATCGACCTAAAACACAAAATCCTTTCCCCCTAAAACCTGTCCTTGACAAATTTTTTTAGCCCCAATAGATTTTTTCACGAAGCTTTATTTACCCAAGTATCATAATTTTTTTTAATTTTTTTTAAACTCTGTTTTAACATCGACCTAAAACACAAAATCCTTTCCCCCTAAAACCTGTCCTTGACAAATTTGTTTTTAGGCGCAATAGATTTTTTCACGAAGCTTTATTTACCCAAGTATCATAATTTTTTTTTAATTTTTTTTAACCCTGTTTTTACATCGACCTAAAACACAAAATCCTTTCCCCCTAAAAGCTGTCCTTGACAAATTTGTTTTTAGGCGCAATAGATTTTTTCACGAAGCTTTATTTACCCAAGTATCATAATTTTTTTAAAATTTTTTTTAACCCTGTTTTTACATCGACCTAAAACACAAAATCCTTTCCCCCTAAAAGCTGTCCTTGACAAATTTGTTTTTAGGCGCAATAGATTTTTTCACGAAGCTTTATTTACCCAAGTATCATAATTTTTTTAAAATTTTTTTTAACCCTGTTTTTACATCGACCTAAAACACAAAATCCTTTCCCCCTAAAACCTGTCCTTGACAAATTTTTTTAGCCCCAATAGATTTTTTCACGAAGCTTTATTTACCCAAGTATCATAATTTTTTTTTAATTTTTTTTAACTCTGTTTTAACATCGACCTAAAACACAAAATCCTTTCCCCCTAAAACCTGTCCTTGACAAATTTGTTTTTAGGCGCAATAGATTTTTTCACGAAGCTTTATTTACCCAAGTATCATAATTTTTTTTTAAATTTTTTTTAACTCTGTTTTTACATCGACCTAAAACACAAAATCCTTTCCCCCTAAAACCTGTCCTTGACAAATTTTTTTAGCCCCAATAGATTTTTTCACGAAGCTTTATTTACCCAAGTATCATAATTTTTTTTTAATTTTTTTTTAACTCTGTTTTAACATCGACCTAAAACACAAAATCCTTTCCCCCTAAAACCTGTCCTTGACAAATTTGTTTTTAGGCGCAATAGATTTTTTCACGAAGCTTTATTTACCCAAGTATCATAATTTTTTAAAATTTTTTTTAACCCTGTTTTTACATCGACCTAAAACACAAAATCCTTTCCCCCTAAAACCTGTCCTTGACAAATTTGTTTTTAGGCGCAATAGATTTTTTCACGAAGCTTTATTTACCCAAGTATCATAATTTTTTTAAAATTTTTTTTAACCCTGTTTTTACATCGACCTAAAACACAAAATCCTTTCCCCCTAAAAGCTGTCCTTGACAAATTTGTTTTTAGGCGCAATAGATTTTTTCACGAAGCTTTATTTACCCAAGTATCATAATTTTTTTAAAATTTTTTTTAACCCTGTTTTTACATCGACCTAAAACACAAAATCCTTTCCCCCTAAAACCTGTCCTTGACAAATTTTTTTAGCCCCAATAGATTTTTTCACGAAGCTTTATTTACCCAAGTATCATAATTTTTTTTAAATTTTTTTTAACCCTGTTTTTACATCGACCTAAAACACAAAATCCTTTCCCCCTAAAAGCTGTCCTTGACAAATTTGTTTTTAGGCGCAATAGATTTTTTCACGAAGCTTTATTTACCCAAGTATCATAATTTTTTTTTTAAATTTTTTTAACTCTGTTTTTACATCGACCTAAAACACAAAATCCTTTCCCCCTAAAACCTGTCCTTGACAAATTTTTTTAGCCCCAATAGATTTTTTCACGAAGCTTTATTTACCCAAGTATCATAATTTTTTTTTAATTTTTTTTTAACTCTGTTTTAACATCGACCTAAAACACAAAATCCTTTCCCCCTAAAACCTGTCCTTGACAAATTTGTTTTTAGGCGCAATAGATTTTTTCACGAAGCTTTATTTACCCAAGTATCATAATTTTTTTTTAAATTTTTTTAACCCTGTTTTAACATCGACCTAAAACACAAAATCCTTTCCCCCTAAAACCTGTCCTTGACAAATTTGTTTTTAGGCGCAATAGATTTTTTCACGAAGCTTCATTTACCCAAGTATCATAATTTTTTTTTAATTTTTTTTTAACCCTGTTTTTACATCGACCTAAAACACAAAATCCTTTCCCCCTAAAACCTGTCCTTGACAAATTTTTCTTAGCCCCAATAGATTTTTCACGAAGCTTTATTTACCCAAGTATCATAATTTTTTTTAATTTTTTTTTAACCCTGTTTTTACATCGACCTAAAACACAAAATCCTTTCCCCCTAAAACCTGTCCTTGACAAATTTTTTTTTAGCCCCAATAGATTTTTTCACGAAGCTTTATTTACCCAAGTATCATAATTTTTTTTTAATTTTTTTTTAACTCTGTTTTAACATCGACCTAAAACACAAAATCCTTTCCCCCTAAAACCTGTCCTTGACAAATTTGTTTTTAGGCGCAATAGATTTTTTCACGAAGCTTTATTTACCCAAGTATCATAATTTTTTTTAAATTTTTTTAACCCTGTTTTTACATCGACATAAAACACAAAATCCTTTCCCCCTAAAAGCTGTCCTTGACAAATTTGTTTTTAGGCGCAATAGATTTTTTCACGAAGCTTTATTTACCCAAGTATCATAATTTTTTTAAAATTTTTTTTAACCCTGTTTTTACATCGACCTAAAACACAAAATCCTTTCCCCCTAAAAGCTGTCCTTGACAAATTTGTTTTTAGGCGCAATAGATTTTTTCACGAAGCTTTATTTACCCAAGTATCATAATTTTTTTAAAATTTTTTTTAACCCTGTTTTTACATCGACCTAAAACACAAAATCCTTTCCCCCTAAAACCTGTCCTTGACAAATTTTTTTAGCCCCAATAGATTTTTTCACGAAGCTTTATTTACCCAAGTATCATAATTTCTTTTTAATTTTTTTAACTCTGTTTTTACATCGACCTAAAACATAAAATCCTTTCCCCCTAAAACCTGTCCTTGACAAATTTGTTTTTAGGCGCAATAGATTTTTTCACGAAGCTTCATTTACCCAAGTATCATAATTTTTTTTAATTTTTTTTTAACCCTGTTTTTACATCGACCTAAAACACAAAATCCTTTCCCCCTTAAACCTGTCCTTGACAAATTTTTTTTAGCCCCAATAGATTTTTCACGAAGCTTTATTTACCCAAGTATCATAATTTATTTTTAATTTTTTTAACTCTGTTTTTACATCGACCTAAAACATAAAATCCTTTCCCCCTAAAACCTGTCCTTGACAAATTTTTTTTAGCCCCAATAGATTTTTTCACGAAGCTTTATTTACCCAAGTATCATAATTTTTTTTTAATTTTTTTTTAACCCTGTTTTTACATCGACCTAAAACACAAAATCCTTTCCCCCTAAAACCTGTCCTTGACAAATTTTTTTTTAGCCCCAATAGATTTTTTCACGAAGCTTTATTTACCCAAGTATCATAATTTTTTTAAAATTTTTTTTTAACTCTGTTTTAACATCGACCTAAAACACAAAATCCTTTCCCCCTAAAACCTGTCCTTGACAAATTTGTTTTTAGGCGCAATAGATTTTTTCACGAAGCTTTATTTACCCAAGTATCATAATTTTTTTTAAATTTTTTGAACCCTGTTTTTACATCGACATAAAACACAAAATCCTTTCCCCCTAAAACCTGTCCTTGACAAATTTGTTTTTAGCCCCAATAGATTTTTCACGAAGCCTCTTTCATTTACCCAAGCATGAGCATCTTTTTTTTAATTTTTTTTAACCCTGTTTTTACATTGACCTAAAATACAAAATCCTTTCCCCATAAAACATGTCCTTGACAATTTTTTTTAGCCTCAATAGATTTTTCACGAAGCTTTATTTACCCAAGTATCATAATCTTTTTTTATTTTTTTTTGTGACCCTGTTTTTACATTGACCTAAAACACAAAATCCTTTCCCCCTAAAATCTGTCCTTGACAAATTTTTTTTAGGCTCAATAGATTTTTTCACGAAGCCTTTTTCATTTACCCAAGTAGCAATATCTTTTTTTTTTTTAATTTTTTTTTAACTCTGTTTTAACATCGACCTAAAACACAAAATCCTTTCCCCCTAAAACCTGTCCTTGACAAATTTGTTTTTAGGCGCAATAGATTTTTTCACGAAGCTTTATTTACCCAAGTATCATAATTTTTTTAAAATTTTTTTTAACCCTGTTTTTACATCGACCTAAAACACAAAATCCTTTCCCCCTAAAACCTGTCCTTGACAAATTTTTTTAGCCCCAATAGATTTTTTCACGAAGCTTTATTTACCCAAGTATCATAATTTATTTTTAATTTTTTTAACTCTGCTTTAACATCGACCTAAAACACAAAATCCTTTCCCCCTAAAACCTGTCCTTGACAAATTTGTTTTTAGGCGCAATAGATTTTTTCACGAAGCTTCATTTACCCAAGTATCATAATTTTTTTTAATTTTTTTTTAACCCTGTTTTTACATCGACCTAAAACACAAAATCCTTTCCCCCTTAAACCTGTCCTTGACAAATTTTTTTTAGCCCCAATAGATTTTTCACGAAGCTTTATTTACCCAAGTATCATAATTTATTTTTAATTTTTTTAACTCTGTTTTTACATCGACCTAAAACATAAAATCCTTTCCCCCTAAAACCTGTCCTTGACAAATTTTTTTTAGCCCCAATAGATTTTTTCACGAAGCTTTATTTACCCAAGTATCATAATTTTTTTTTAATTTTTTTTTAACCCTGTTTTTACATCGACCTAAAACACAAAATCCTTTCCCCCTAAAACCTGTCCTTGACAAATTTTTTTTTAGCCCCAATAGATTTTTTCACGAAGCTTTATTTACCCAAGTATCATAATTTTTTTAAAATTTTTTTTTAACTCTGTTTTAACATCGACCTAAAACACAAAATCCTTTCCCCCTAAAACCTGTCCTTGACAAATTTGTTTTTAGGCGCAATAGATTTTTTCACGA
>NW_026604377.1:0-57028 GCF_024763615.1 Phlebotomus papatasi | reverse complement strand
TATGCCTAAAAAAAATTTTTTTTGATGCCAACTTTGGGGGGTCTATCTCTTCTAGTTTAGGAGATATTCGCGTTTAAAGATTTGCATACAAAATATGTATGTATGTATGTATGTATGTATGTATTTTTATTACCAACATGTGCCTTTACATTAGCCCCCCATACCAAGCGTCCGCCGCCGTCTTAGCGTTGACGACCAGAAAAAAAAATTTTTTTTGATGCCAACTTTGGGGGGTCTATCTCTTCTAGTTTAGGAGATATTCGCGTTTAAAGATTTGCATACAAAATATGCCTAAAAAAAATTTTTTTTGATGCCAACTTTGGGGGGTCTATCTCTTCTAGTTTAGGAGATATTCGCGTTTAAAGATTTGCATACAAAATATGCCTAAAAAAAAATTTTTTTTGATGCCAACTTTGGGGGGTCTATCTCTTCTAGTTTAGGAGATATTCGCGTTTAAAGATTTGCATACAAAATATGCCTAAAAAAAAATTTTTTTTGATGCCAACTTTGGGGGGTCTATCTCTTCTAGTTTAGGAGATATTCGCGTTTAAAGATTTGCATAAAAAATATGCCTAAAAAAAATTTTTTTTTGATGCCAACTTTGGGGGGTCTATCTCTTCTAGTTTAGGAGATATTCGCGTTTAAAGATTTGCATACAAAATATGCCTAAAAAAATTTTTTTTTGATGCCAACTTTGGGGGGTCTATCTCTTCTAGTTTAGGAGATATTCGCGTTTAAAGATTTGCATACAAAATATGCCTAAAAAAAATTTTTTTTGATGCCAACTTTGGGGGGTCTATCTCTTCTAGTTTAGGAGATATTCGCGTTTAAAGATTTGCATACAAAATATGCCTAAAAAAATTTTTTTTTGATGCCAACTTTGGGGGGTCTATCTCTTCTAGTTTAGGAGATATTCGCGTTTAAAGATTTGCATACAAAATATGCCTAAAAAAAATTTTTTTTGATGCCAACTTTGGGGGGTCTATCTCTTCTAGTTTAGGAGATATTCGCGTTTAAAGATTTGCATACAAAATATGCCTAAAAAAAATTTTTTTTTGATGCCAACTTTGGGGGGTCTATCTCTTCTAGTTTAGGAGATATTCGCGTTTAAAGATTTGCATACAAAATATGCCTAAAAAAAATTTTTTTTTGATGCCAACTTTGGGGGGTCTATCTCTTCTAGTTTAGGAGATATTCGCGTTTAAAGATTTGCATACAAAATATGCCTAAAAAAAATTTTTTTTTGATGCCAACTTTGGGGGGTCTATCTCTTCTAGTTTAGGAGATATTCGCGTTTAAAGATTTGCATACAAAATATGCCTAAAAAAAATTTTTTTTTGATGCCAACTTTGGGGGGTCTATCTCTTCTAGTTTAGGAGATATTCGCGTTTAAAGATTTGCATACAAAATATGCCTAAAAAAAATTTTTTTTTGATGCCAACTTTGGGGGGTCTATCTCTTCTAGTTTAGGAGATATTCGCGTTTAAAGATTTGCATACAAAATATGCCTAAAAAAAATTTTTTTTTTGATGCCAACTTTGGGGGGTCTATCTCTTCTAGTTTAGGAGATATTCGCGTTTAAAGATTTGCATACAAAATATGCCTAAAAAAAAATTTTTTTTGATGCCAACTTTGGGGGGTCTATCTCTTCTAGTTTAGGAGATATTCGCGTTTAAAGATTTGCATACAAAATATGCCTAAAAAAAAATTTTTTTTTGATGCCAACTTTGGGGGGTCTATCTCTTCTAGTTTAGGAGATATTCGCGTTTAAAGATTTGCATACAAAATATGCCTAAAAAAAATTTTTTTTTGATGCCAACTTTGGGGGGTCTATCTCTTCTAGTTTAGGAGATATTCGCGTTTAAAGATTTGCATACAAAATATGCCTAAAAAAATTTTTTTTTGATGCCAACTTTGGGGGGTCTATCTCTTCTAGTTTAGGAGATATTCGCGTTTAAAGATTTGCATACAAAATATGCCTAAAAAAAATTTTTTTTGATGCCAACTTTGGGGGGTCTATCTCTTCTAGTTTAGGAGATATTCGCGTTTAAAGATTTGCATACAAAATATGCCTAAAAAAATTTTTTTTTGATGCCAACTTTGGGGGGTCTATCTCTTCTAGTTTAGGAGATATTCGCGTTTAAAGATTTGCATACAAAATATGCCTAAAAAAAATTTTTTTTGATGCCAACTTTGGGGGGTCTATCTCTTCTAGTTTAGGAGATATTCGCGTTTAAAGATTTGCATACAAAATATGCCTAAAAAAAATTTTTTTTGATGCCAACTTTGGGGGGTCTATCTCTTCTAGTTTAGGAGATATTCGCGTTTAAAGATTTGCATACAAAATATGCCTAAAAAAATTTTTTTTTGATGCCAACTTTGGGGGGTCTATCTCTTCTAGTTTAGGAGATATTCGCGTTTAAAGATTTGCATACAAAATATGCCTAAAAAAAATTTTTTTTGATGCCAACTTTGGGGGGTCTATCTCTTCTAGTTTAGGAGATATTCGCGTTTAAAGATTTGCATACAAAATATGCCTAAAAAAATTTTTTTTGATGCCAACTTTGGGGGGTCTATCTCTTCTAGTTTAGGAGATATTCGCGTTTAAAGATTTGCATACAAAATATGCCTAAAAAAAATTTTTTTTGATGCCAACTTTGGGGGGTCTATCTCTTCTAGTTTAGGAGATATTCGCGTTTAAAGATTTGCATACAAAATATGCCTAAAAAAATTTTTTTTGATGCCAACTTTGGGGGGTCTATCTCTTCTAGTTTAGGAGATATTCGCGTTTAAAGATTTGCATACAAAATATGCCTAAAAAAAATTTTTTTTTTGATGCCAACTTTGGGGGGTCTATCTCTTCTAGTTTAGGAGATATTCGCGTTTAAAGATTTGCATACAAAATATGCCTAAAAAAAATTTTTTTTGATGCCAACTTTGGGGGGTCTATCTCTTCTAGTTTAGGAGATATTCGCGTTTAAAGATTTGCATACAAAATATGCCTAAAAAAAATTTTTTTTGATGCCAACTTTGGGGGGTCTATCTCTTCTAGTTTAGGAGATATTCGCGTTTAAAGATTTGCATACAAAATATGCCTAAAAAAATTTTTTTTGATGCCAACTTTGGGGGGTCTATCTCTTCTAGTTTAGGAGATATTCGCGTTTAAAGATTTGCATACAAAATATGCCTAAAAAAAATTTTTTTTGATGCCAACTTTGGGGGGTCTATCTCTTCTAGTTTAGGAGATATTCGCGTTTAAAGATTTGCATACAAAATATGCCTAAAAAAATTTTTTTTTTGATGCCAACTTTGGGGGGTCTATCTCTTCTAGTTTAGGAGATATTCGCGTTTAAAGATTTGCATACAAAATATGCCTAAAAAAATTTTTTTTTGATGCCAACTTTGGGGGGTCTATCTCTTCTAGTTTAGGAGATATTCGCGTTTAAAGATTTGCATACAAAATATGCCTAAAAAAAATTTTTTTTGATGCCAACTTTGGGGGGTCTATCTCTTCTAGTTTAGGAGATATTCGCGTTTAAAGATTTGCATACAAAATATGCCTAAAAAAAAATTTTTTTTTGATGCCAACTTTGGGGGGTCTATCTCTTCTAGTTTAGGAGATATTCGCGTTTAAAGATTTGCATACAAAATATGCCTAAAAAAAAATTTTTTTTTGATGCCAACTTTGGGGGGTCTATCTCTTCTAGTTTAGGAGATATTCGCGTTTAAAGATTTGCATACAAAATATGCCTAAAAAAAATTTTTTTTGATGCCAACTTTGGGGGGTCTATCTCTTCTAGTTTAGGAGATATTCGCGTTTAAAGATTTGCATACAAAATATGTATGTATGTATGTATGTATGTATGTATTTTTATTACCAACATGTGCCTTTACATTAGCCCCCCATACCAAGCGTCCGCCGCCGTCTTAGCGTTGACGACCAGAAAAAAAAATTTTTTTTGATGCCAACTTTGGGGGGTCTATCTCTTCTAGTTTAGGAGATATTCGCGTTTAAAGATTTGCATACAAAATATGCCTAAAAAAAATTTTTTTTGATGCCAACTTTGGGGGGTCTATCTCTTCTAGTTTAGGAGATATTCGCGTTTAAAGATTTGCATACAAAATATGCCTAAAAAAAAATTTTTTTTGATGCCAACTTTGGGGGGTCTATCTCTTCTAGTTTAGGAGATATTCGCGTTTAAAGATTTGCATACAAAATATGCCTAAAAAAAAATTTTTTTTGATGCCAACTTTGGGGGGTCTATCTCTTCTAGTTTAGGAGATATTCGCGTTTAAAGATTTGCATAAAAAATATGCCTAAAAAAATTTTTTTTTGATGCCAACTTTGGGGGGTCTATCTCTTCTAGTTTAGGAGATATTCGCGTTTAAAGATTTGCATACAAAATATGCCTAAAAAAATTTTTTTTGATGCCAACTTTGGGGGGTCTATCTCTTCTAGTTTAGGAGATATTCGCGTTTAAAGATTTGCATACAAAATATGCCTAAAAAAAATTTTTTTTGATGCCAACTTTGGGGGGTCTATCTCTTCTAGTTTAGGAGATATTCGCGTTTAAAGATTTGCATAAAAAATATGCCTAAAAAAATTTTTTTTTGATGCCAACTTTGGGGGGTCTATCTCTTCTAGTTTAGGAGATATTCGCGTTTAAAGATTTGCATACAAAATATGCCTAAAAAAAATTTTTTTTGATGCCAACTTTGGGGGGTCTATCTCTTCTAGTTTAGGAGATATTCGCGTTTAAAGATTTGCATACAAAATATGCCTAAAAAAAATTTTTTTTTGATGCCAACTTTGGGGGGTCTATCTCTTCTAGTTTAGGAGATATTCGCGTTTAAAGATTTGCATACAAAATATGCCTAAAAAAAATTTTTTTTTGATGCCAACTTTGGGGGGTCTATCTCTTCTAGTTTAGGAGATATTCGCGTTTAAAGATTTGCATACAAAATATGCCTAAAAATAATTTTTTTTGATGCCAACTTTGGGGGGTCTATCTCTTCTAGTTTAGGAGATATTCGCGTTTAAAGATTTGCATACAAAATATGCCTAAAAAAAATTTTTTTTGATGCCAACTTTGGGGGGTCTATCTCTTCTAGTTTAGGAGATATTCGCGTTTAAAGATTTGCATACAAAATATGCCTAAAAAAAATTTTTTTTGATGCCAACTTTGGGGGGTCTATCTCTTCTAGTTTAGGAGATATTCGCGTTTAAAGATTTGCATACAAAATATGCCTAAAAAAAATTTTTTTTGATGCCAACTTTGGGGGGTCTATCTCTTCTAGTTTAGGAGATATTCGCGTTTAAAGATTTGCATACAAAATATGCCTAAAAAAAATTTTTTTTTGATGCCAACTTTGGGGGGTCTATCTCTTCTAGTTTAGGAGATATTCGCGTTTAAAGATTTGCATACAAAATATGCCTAAAAAAAATTTTTTTTGATGCCAACTTTGGGGGGTCTATCTCTTCTAGTTTAGGAGATATTCGCGTTTAAAGATTTGCATAAAAAATATGCCTAAAAAAAATTTTTTTTGATGCCAACTTTGGGGGGTCTATCTCTTCTAGTTTAGGAGATATTCGCGTTTAAAGATTTGCATACAAAATATGCCTAAAAAAATTTTTTTTGATGCCAACTTTGGGGGGTCTATCTCTTCTAGTTTAGGAGATATTCGCGTTTAAAGATTTGCATACAAAATATGCCTAAAAAAAATTTTTTTGATGCCAACTTTGGGGGGTCTATCTCTTCTAGTTTAGGAGATATTCGCGTTTAAAGATTTGCATACAAAATATGCCTAAAAAAATTTTTTTTTGATGCCAACTTTGGGGGGTCTATCTCTTCTAGTTTAGGAGATATTCGCGTTTAAAGATTTGCATACAAAATATGCCTAAAAAAAATTTTTTTTGATGCCAACTTTGGGGGGTCTATCTCTTCTAGTTTAGGAGATATTCGCGTTTAAAGATTTGCATACAAAATATGCCTAAAAAAAATTTTTTTTGATGCCAACTTTGGGGGGTCTATCTCTTCTAGTTTAGGAGATATTCGCGTTTAAAGATTTGCATACAAAATATGCCTAAAAAAAATTTTTTTTGATGCCAACTTTGGGGGGTCTATCTCTTCTAGTTTAGGAGATATTCGCGTTTAAAGATTTGCATACAAAATATGCCTAAAAAAAAATTTTTTTTTGATGCCAACTTTGGGGGGTCTATCTCTTCTAGTTTAGGAGATATTCGCGTTTAAAGATTTGCATACAAAATATGCCTAAAAAAAATTTTTTTTTGATGCCAACTTTGGGGGGTCTATCTCTTCTAGTTTAGGAGATATTCGCGTTTAAAGATTTGCATACAAAATATGCCTAAAAAAAAATTTTTTTTTTGATGCCAACTTTGGGGGGTCTATCTCTTCTAGTTTAGGAGATATTCGCGTTTAAAGATTTGCATACAAAATATGCCTAAAAAAAATTTTTTTTGATGCCAACTTTGGGGGGTCTATCTCTTCTAGTTTAGGAGATATTCGCGTTTAAAGATTTGCATACAAAATATGTATGTATGTATGTATGTATGTATGTATTTTTATTACCAACATGTGCCTTTACATTAGCCCCCCATACCAAGCGTCCGCCGCCGTCTTAGCGTTGACGACCAGAAAAAAAAATTTTTTTTGATGCCAACTTTGGGGGGTCTATCTCTTCTAGTTTAGGAGATATTCGCGTTTAAAGATTTGCATACAAAATATGCCTAAAAAAAATTTTTTTTGATGCCAACTTTGGGGGGTCTATCTCTTCTAGTTTAGGAGATATTCGCGTTTAAAGATTTGCATACAAAATATGCCTAAAAAAAAATTTTTTTTGATGCCAACTTTGGGGGGTCTATCTCTTCTAGTTTAGGAGATATTCGCGTTTAAAGATTTGCATACAAAATATGCCTAAAAAAAAATTTTTTTTGATGCCAACTTTGGGGGGTCTATCTCTTCTAGTTTAGGAGATATTCGCGTTTAAAGATTTGCATAAAAAATATGCCTAAAAAAATTTTTTTTTGATGCCAACTTTGGGGGGTCTATCTCTTCTAGTTTAGGAGATATTCGCGTTTAAAGATTTGCATACAAAATATGCCTAAAAAAAATTTTTTTTGATGCCAACTTTGGGGGGTCTATCTCTTCTAGTTTAGGAGATATTCGCGTTTAAAGATTTGCATACAAAATATGCCTAAAAAAATTTTTTTTGATGCCAACTTTGGGGGGTCTATCTCTTCTAGTTTAGGAGATATTCGCGTTTAAAGATTTGCATAAAAAATATGCCTAAAAAAATTTTTTTTTGATGCCAACTTTGGGGGGTCTATCTCTTCTAGTTTAGGAGATATTCGCGTTTAAAGATTTGCATACAAAATATGCCTAAAAAGAATTTTTTTTGATGCCAACTTTGGGGGGTCTATCTCTTCTAGTTTAGGAGATATTCGCGTTTAAAGATTTGCATACAAAATATGCCTAAAAAAAATTTTTTTTTGATGCCAACTTTGGGGGGTCTATCTCTTCTAGTTTAGGAGATATTCGCGTTTAAAGATTTGCATACAAAATATGCCTAAAAAAAATTTTTTTTTGATGCCAACTTTGGGGGGTCTATCTCTTCTAGTTTAGGAGATATTCGCGTTTAAAGATTTGCATACAAAATATGCCTAAAAAAAATTTTTTTTTGATGCCAACTTTGGGGGGTCTATCTCTTCTAGTTTAGGAGATATTCGCGTTTAAAGATTTGCATACAAAATATGCCTAAAAAAAATTTTTTTTTGATGCCAACTTTGGGGGGTCTATCTCTTCTAGTTTAGGAGATATTCGCGTTTAAAGATTTGCATACAAAATATGCCTAAAAAAAATTTTTTTTTGATGCCAACTTTGGGGGGTCTATCTCTTCTTGTTTAGGAGATATTCGCGTTTAAAGATTTGCATACAAAATATGCCTAAAAAAAATTTTTTTTGATGCCAACTTTGGGGGGTCTATCTCTTCTAGTTTAGGAGATATTCGCGTTTAAAGATTTGCATAAAAAATATGCCTAAAAAAAATTTTTTTTGATGCCAACTTTGGGGGGTCTATCTCTTCTAGTTTAGGAGATATTCGCGTTTAAAGATTTGCATACAAAATATGCCTAAAAAAATTTTTTTTGATGCCAACTTTGGGGGGTCTATCTCTTCTAGTTTAGGAGATATTCGCGTTTAAAGATTTGCATACAAAATATGCCTAAAAAAAATTTTTTTGATGCCAACTTTGGGGGGTCTATCTCTTCTAGTTTAGGAGATATTCGCGTTTAAAGATTTGCATACTAAATATGCCTAAAAAAAATTTTTTTTGATGCCAACTTTGGGGGGTCTATCTCTTCTAGTTTAGGAGATATTCGCGTTTAAAGATTTGCATACAAAATATGCCTAAAAAAATTTTTTTTTGATGCCAACTTTGGGGGGTCTATCTCTTCTAGTTTAGGAGATATTCGCGTTTAAAGATTTGCATACAAAATATGCCTAAAAAAAATTTTTTTTGATGCCAACTTTGGGGGGTCTATCTCTTCTAGTTTAGGAGATATTCGCGTTTAAAGATTTGCATACAAAATATGCCTAAAAAAAATTTTTTTTGATGCCAACTTTGGGGGGTCTATCTCTTCTAGTTTAGGAGATATTCGCGTTTAAAGATTTGCATACAAAATATGCCTAAAAAAAATTTTTTTTGATGCCAACTTTGGGGGGTCTATCTCTTCTAGTTTAGGAGATATTCGCGTTTAAAGATTTGCATAAAAAATATGCCTAAAAAAAAATTTTTTTTTGATGCCAACTTTGGGGGGTCTATCTCTTCTAGTTTAGGAGATATTCGCGTTTAAAGATTTGCATACAAAATATGCCTAAAAAAAAATTTTTTTTTGATGCCAACTTTGGGGGGTCTATCTCTTCTAGTTTAGGAGATATTCGCGTTTAAAGATTTGCATACAAAATATGCCTAAAAAAAAATTTTTTTTTGATGCCAACTTTGGGGGGTCTATCTCTTCTAGTTTAGGAGATATTCGCGTTTAAAGATTTGCATACAAAATATGCCTAAAAAAAATTTTTTTTGATGCCAACTTTGGGGGGTCTATCTCTTCTAGTTTAGGAGATATTCGCGTTTAAAGATTTGCATACAAAATATGTATGTATGTATGTATGTATGTATTTTTATTACCAACATGTGCCTTTACATTAGCCCCCCATACCAAGCGTCCGCCGCCGTCTTAGCGTTGACGACCAGAAAAAAAAATTTTTTTTGATGCCAACTTTGGGGGGTCTATCTCTTCTAGTTTAGGAGATATTCGCGTTTAAAGATTTGCATACAAAATATGCCTAAAAAAAATTTTTTTTGATGCCAACTTTGGGGGGTCTATCTCTTCTAGTTTAGGAGATATTCGCGTTTAAAGATTTGCATACAAAATATGCCTAAAAAAAAATTTTTTTTTGATGCCAACTTTGGGGGGTCTATCTCTTCTAGTTTAGGAGATATTCGCGTTTAAAGATTTGCATACAAAATATGCCTAAAAAAAAATTTTTTTTGATGCCAACTTTGGGGGGTCTATCTCTTCTAGTTTAGGAGATATTCGCGTTTAAAGATTTGCATAAAAAATATGCCTAAAAAAATTTTTTTTGATGCCAACTTTGGGGGGTCTATCTCTTCTAGTTTAGGAGATATTCGCGTTTAAAGATTTGCATACAAAATATGCCTAAAAAAATTTTTTTTGATGCCAACTTTGGGGGGTCTATCTCTTCTAGTTTAGGAGATATTCGCGTTTAAAGATTTGCATACAAAATATGCCTAAAAAAAATTTTTTTTGATGCCAACTTTGGGGGGTCTATCTCTTCTAGTTTAGGAGATATTCGCGTTTAAAGATTTGCATAAAAAATATGCCTAAAAAAATTTTTTTTTGATGCCAACTTTGGGGGGTCTATCTCTTCTAGTTTAGGAGATATTCGCGTTTAAAGATTTGCATACAAAATATGCCTAAAAAAAATTTTTTTTGATGCCAACTTTTCTATCTCTTCTAGTTTAGGAGATATTCGCGTTTAAAGATTTGCATACAAAATATGCCTAAAAAAAATTTTTTTTTGATGCCAACTTTGGGGGGTCTATCTCTTCTAGTTTAGGAGATATTCGCGTTTAAAGATTTGCATACAAAATATGCCTAAAAAAAATTTTTTTTTGATGCCAACTTTGGGGGGTCTATCTCTTCTAGTTTAGGAGATATTCGCGTTTAAAGATTTGCATACAAAATATGCCTAAAAAAAATTTTTTTTTGATGCCAACTTTGGGGGGTCTATCTCTTCTAGTTTAGGAGATATTCGCGTTTAAAGATTTGCATACAAAATATGCCTAAAAAAAATTTTTTTTTGATGCCAACTTTGGGGGGTCTATCTCTTCTAGTTTAGGAGATATTCGCGTTTAAAGATTTGCATACAAAATATGCCTAAAAAAAATTTTTTTTTGATGCCAACTTTGGGGGGTCTATCTCTTCTAGTTTAGGAGATATTCGCGTTTAAAGATTTGCATACAAAATATGCCTAAAAAAAATTTTTTTTGATGCCAACTTTGGGGGGTCTATCTCTTCTAGTTTAGGAGATATTCGCGTTTAAAGATTTGCATACAAAATATGCCTAAAAAAAATTTTTTTTGATGCCAACTTTGGGGGGTCTATCTCTTCTAGTTTAGGAGATATTCGCGTTTAAAGATTTGCATACAAAATATGCCTAAAAAAAATTTTTTTTGATGCCAACTTTGGGGGGTCTATCTCTTCTAGTTTAGGAGATATTCGCGTTTAAAGATTTGCATACAAAATATGCCTAAAAAAAATTTTTTTTGATGCCAACTTTGGGGGGTCTATCTCTTCTAGTTTAGGAGATATTCGCGTTTAAAGATTTGCATACAAAATATGCCTAAAAAAAAATTTTTTTTTGATGCCAACTTTGGGGGGTCTATCTCTTCTAGTTTAGGAGATATTCGCGTTTAAAGATTTGCATACAAAATATGCCTAAAAAAAAATTTTTTTTTGATGCCAACTTTGGGGGGTCTATCTCTTCTAGTTTAGGAGATATTCGCGTTTAAAGATTTGCATACAAAATATGCCTAAAAAAAATTTTTTTTGATGCCAACTTTGGGGGGTCTATCTCTTCTAGTTTAGGAGATATTCGCGTTTAAAGATTTGCATACAAAATATGTATGTATGTATGTATGTATGTATGTATTTTTATTACCAACATGTGCCTTTACATTAGCCCCCCATACCAAGCGTCCGCCGCCGTCTTAGCGTTGACGACCAGAAAAAAAAATTTTTTTTGATGCCAACTTTGGGGGGTCTATCTCTTCTAGTTTAGGAGATATTCGCGTTTAAAGATTTGCATACAAAATATGCCTAAAAAAAATTTTTTTGATGCCAACTTTGGGGGGTCTATCTCTTCTAGTTTAGGAGATATTCGCGTTTAAAGATTTGCATACAAAATATGCCTAAAAAAAAATTTTTTTTGATGCCAACTTTGGGGGGTCTATCTCTTCTAGTTTAGGAGATATTCGCGTTTAAAGATTTGCATACAAAATATGCCTTAAAAAAAATTTTTTTTGATGCCAACTTTGGGGGGTCTATCTCTTCTAGTTTAGGAGATATTCGCGTTTAAAGATTTGCATAAAAAATATGCCTAAAAAAATTTTTTTTTGATGCCAACTTTGGGGGGTCTATCTCTTCTAGTTTAGGAGATATTCGCGTTTAAAGATTTGCATACAAAATATGCCTAAAAAAATTTTTTTTTGATGCCAACTTTGGGGGGTCTATCTCTTCTAGTTTAGGAGATATTCGCGTTTAAAGATTTGCATACAAAATATGCCTAAAAAAAATTTTTTTTGATGCCAACTTTGGGGGGTCTATCTCTTCTAGTTTAGGAGATATTCGCGTTTAAAGATTTGCATACAAAATATGCCTAAAAAAAAATTTTTTTTTGATGCCAACTTTGGGGGGTCTATCTCTTCTAGTTTAGGAGATATTCGCGTTTAAAGATTTGCATACAAAATATGCCTAAAAAAAAATTTTTTTTTGATGCCAACTTTGGGGGGTCTATCTCTTCTAGTTTAGGAGATATTCGCGTTTAAAGATTTGCATACAAAATATGCCTAAAAAAAATTTTTTTTGATGCCAACTTTGGGGGGTCTATCTCTTCTAGTTTAGGAGATATTCGCGTTTAAAGATTTGCATACAAAATATGTATGTATGTATGTATGTATGTATGTATTTTTATTACCAACATGTGCCTTTACATTAGCCCCCCATACCAAGCGTCCGCCGCCGTCTTAGCGTTGACGACCAGAAAAAAAAATTTTTTTTGATGCCAACTTTGGGGGGTCTATCTCTTCTAGTTTAGGAGATATTCGCGTTTAAAGATTTGCATACAAAATATGCCTAAAAAAAATTTTTTTTGATGCCAACTTTGGGGGGTCTATCTCTTCTAGTTTAGGAGATATTCGCGTTTAAAGATTTGCATACAAAATATGCCTAAAAAAAAATTTTTTTTGATGCCAACTTTGGGGGGTCTATCTCTTCTAGTTTAGGAGATATTCGCGTTTAAAGATTTGCATACAAAATATGCCTTAAAAAAAATTTTTTTTGATGCCAACTTTGGGGGGTCTATCTCTTCTAGTTTAGGAGATATTCGCGTTTAAAGATTTGCATAAAAAATATGCCTAAAAAAATTTTTTTTTGATGCCAACTTTGGGGGGTCTATCTCTTCTAGTTTAGGAGATATTCGCGTTTAAAGATTTGCATACAAAATATGCCTAAAAAAATTTTTTTTTGATGCCAACTTTGGGGGGTCTATCTCTTCTAGTTTAGGAGATATTCGCGTTTAAAGATTTGCATACAAAATATGCCTAAAAAAAATTTTTTTTGATGCCAACTTTGGGGGGTCTATCTCTTCTAGTTTAGGAGATATTCGCGTTTAAAGATTTGCATAAAAAATATGCCTAAAAAAATTTTTTTTTGATGCCAACTTTGGGGGGTCTATCTCTTCTAGTTTAGGAGATATTCGCGTTTAAAGATTTGCATACAAAATATGCCTAAAAAAAATTTTTTTTGATGCCAACTTTGGGGGGTCTATCTCTTCTAGTTTAGGAGATATTCGCGTTTAAAGATTTGCATACAAAATATGCCTAAAAAAAATTTTTTTTTGATGCCAACTTTGGGGGGTCTATCTCTTCTAGTTTAGGAGATATTCGCGTTTAAAGATTTGCATACAAAATATGCCTAAAAAAAATTTTTTTTTGATGCCAACTTTGGGGGGTCTATCTCTTCTAGTTTAGGAGATATTCGCGTTTAAAGATTTGCATACAAAATATGCCTAAAAAAAATTTTTTTTTGATGCCAACTTTGGGGGGTCTATCTCTTCTAGTTTAGGAGATATTCGCGTTTAAAGATTTGCATACAAAATATGCCTAAAAAAAATTTTTTTTTGATGCCAACTTTGGGGGGTCTATCTCTTCTAGTTTAGGAGATATTCGCGTTTAAAGATTTGCATACAAAATATGCCTAAAAAAAATTTTTTTTTGATGCCAACTTTGGGGGGTCTATCTCTTCTAGTTTAGGAGATATTCGCGTTTAAAGATTTGCATACAAAATATGCCTAAAAAAATTTTTTTTTTGATGCCAACTTTGGGGGGTCTATCTCTTCTAGTTTAGGAGATATTCGCGTTTAAAGATTTGCATACAAAATATGCCTAAAAAAATTTTTTTTGATGCCAACTTTGGGGGGTCTATCTCTTCTAGTTTAAGAGATATTCGCGTTTAAAGATTTGCATACAAAATATGCCTAAAAAAATTTTTTTTTGATGCCAACTTTGGGGGGTCTATCTCTTCTAGTTTAGGAGATATTCGCGTTTAAAGATTTGCATACAAAATATGCCTAAAAAAATTTTTTTTTGATGCCAACTTTGGGGGGTCTATCTCTTCTAGTTTAGGAGATATTCGCGTTTAAAGATTTGCATACAAAATATGCCTAAAAAAATTTTTTTTTGATGCCAACTTTGGGGGGTCTATCTCTTCTAGTTTAGGAGATATTCGCGTTTAAAGATTTGCATACAAAATATGCCTAAAAAATTTTTTTTTGATGCCAACTTTGGGGGGTCTATCTCTTCTAGTTTAGGAGATATTCGCGTTTAAAGATTTGCATACAAAATATGCCTAAAAAAATTTTTTTTTGATGCCAACTTTGGGGGGTCTATCTCTTCTAGTTTAGGAGATATTCGCGTTTAAAGATTTGCATACAAAATATGCCTAAAAAAAATTTTTTTTTGATGCCAACTTTGGGGGGTCTATCTCTTCTAGTTTAGGAGATATTCGCGTTTAAAGATTTGCATACAAAATATGCCTAAAAAAAATTTTTTTTGAAGCCAACTTTGGGGGGTCTATCTCTTCTAGTTTAGGAGATATTCGCGTTTAAAGATTTGCATACAAAATATGCCTAAAAAAATTTTTTTTTGATGCCAACTTTGGGGGGTCTATCTCTTCTAGTTTAGGAGATATTCGCGTTTAAAGATTTGCATACAAAATATGCCTAAAAAAAATTTTTTTTGATGCCAACTTTGGGGGGTCTATCTCTTCTAGTTTAGGAGATATTCGCGTTTAAAGATTTGCATACAAAATATGCCTAAAAAAATTTTTTTTGATGCCAACTTTGGGGGGTCTATCTCTTCTAGTTTAGGAGATATTCGCGTTTAAAGATTTGCATACAAAATATGCCAAAAAAATTTTTTTTGATGCCAACTTTGGGGGATCTATCTCTTCTAGTTTAGGAGATATTCGCGTTTAAAGATTTGCATACAAAATATACCTAAAAAAATGTTTTTTGATGCCAACTTTGGGGGGTCTATCTCTTCTAGTTTAGGAGATATTCGCGTTTAAAGATTTGCATACAAAATATGCCTAAAAAAATTTTTTTTTTGATGCCAACTTTGGGGGGTCTATCTCTTCTAGTTTAGGAGATATTCGCGTTTAAAGATTTGCATACAAAATATGCCTAAAAAAAATTTTTTTGATGCCAACTTTGGGGGGTCTATCTCTTCTAGTTTAGGAGATATTCGCGTTTAAAGATTTGCATACAAAATATGCCTAAAAAAACTTTTTTTGATGCCAACTTTGGGGGGTCTATCTCTTCTAGTTTAGGAGATATTCGCGTTTAAAGATTTGCATACAAAATATACCTAAAAAAATTTTTTTTGATGCCAACTTTGGGGGGTCTATCTCTTCTAGTTTAGGAGATATTCGCGTTTAAAGATTTGCATACAAAATATGCCTAAAAAAAATTTTTTTTATGCCAACTTTGGGGGGTCTATCTCTTCTAGTTTAGGAGATATTCACGTTTTAAGATTTGCATACAAAATATGCCTAAAAAAATTTTTTTTGATGCCAACTTTGGGGGGTCTATCTCTTCTAGTTTAGGAGATATTCGCGTTTAAAGATTTGCATACAAAATATGCCTAAAAAATTTTTTTTTTGATGCCAACTTTGGGGGGTCTATCTCTTCTAGTTTAGGAGATATTCGCGTTTAAAGATTTGCATACAAAATATGCCTAAAAAATTTTTTTTTGATGCCAACTTTGGGGGGTCTATCTCTTCTAGTTTAGGAGATATTCGCGTTTAAAGATTTGCATACAAAATATGCCTAAAAAAATTTTTTTTTTGATGCCAACTTTGGGGGCTCTATCTCTTCTAGTTTAGGAGATATTCGCGTTTAAAGATTTGCATACAAAATATGCCTAAAAAAATTTTTTTTTTGATGCTAACTTTGGGGGCTCTATCTCTTCTAGTTTAGGAGATATTCGCGTTTAAAGATTTGCATACAAAATATGCCTAAAAAAAATTTTTTTTGATGCCAACTTTGGGGGGTCTATCTCTTCTAGTTTAGGAGATATTCGCGTTTAAAGATTTGCATACAAAATATGCCTAAAAAATTTTTTTTTTTGATGCCAACTTTGGGGGGTCTATCTCTTCTAGTTTAGGAGATATTCGCGTTTAAAGATTTGCATACAAAATATGCCTAAAAAAAATTTTTTTGATGCCAACTTTGGGGGGTCTATCTCTTCTAGTTTAGGAGATATTCGCGTTTAAAGATTTGCATACAAAATATGCCTAAAAAAAATTTTTTTTGATGCCAACTTTGGGGGGTCTATCTCTTCTAGTTTAGGAGATATTCGCGTTTAAAGATTTGCATACAAAATATGCCTAAAAAAATTTTTTTTGATGCCAACTTTGGGGGGTCTATCTCTTCTAGTTTAGGAGATATTCGCGTTTAAAGATTTGCATACAAAATATGCCTAAAAAAAATTTTTTTTGATGCCAACTTTGGGGGGTCTATCTCTTCTAGTTTAGGAGATATTCGCGTTTAAAGATTTGCATACAAAATATGCCTAAAAAAAATTTTTTTTGATGCCAACTTTGGGGGGTCTATCTCTTCTAGTTTAGGAGATATTCGCGTTTAAAGATTTGCATACAAAATATGCCTAAAAAAAATTTTTTTTGATGCCAACTTTGGGGGGTCTATCTCTTCTAGTTTAGGAGATATTCGCGTTTAAAGATTTGCATACAAAATATGCCTAAAAAAAAATTTTTTTTGATGCCAACTTTGGGGGGTCTATCTCTTCTAGTTTAGGAGATATTCGCGTTTAAAGATTTGCATAAAAAATATGCCTAAAAAAATTTTTTTTTGATGCCAACTTTGGGGGGTCTATCTCTTCTAGTTTAGGAGATATTCGCGTTTAAAGATTTGCATACAAAATATGCCTAAAAAAAATTTTTTTTGATGCCAACTTTGGAGGTCTATCTCTTCTAGTTTAGGAGATATTCGCGTTTAAAGATTTGCATACAAAATATGCCTAAAAAAATTTTTTTTGATGCCAACTTTGGGGGGTCTATCTCTTCTAGTTTAGGAGATATTCGCGTTTAAAGATTTGCATAAAAAATATGCCTAAAAAAATTTTTTTTTGATGCCAACTTTGGGGGGTCTATCTCTTCTAGTTTAGGAGATATTCGCGTTTAAAGATTTGCATACAAAATATGCCTAAAAAGAATTTTTTTTGATGCCAACTTTGGGGGGTCTATCTCTTCTAGTTTAGGAGATATTCGCGTTTAAAGATTTGCATACAAAATATGCCTAAAAAAAATTTTTTTTTGATGCCAACTTTGGGGGGTCTATCTCTTCTAGTTTAGGAGATATTCGCGTTTAAAGATTTGCATACAAAATATGCCTAAAAAAAATTTTTTTTTGATGCCAACTTTGGGGGGTCTATCTCTTCTAGTTTAGGAGATATTCGCGTTTAAAGATTTGCATACAAAATATGCCTAAAAAAAATTTTTTTTTGATGCCAACTTTGGGGGGTCTATCTCTTCTAGTTTAGGAGATATTCGCGTTTAAAGATTTGCATACAAAATATGCCTAAAAAAAATTTTTTTTTGATGCCAACTTTGGGGGGTCTATCTCTTCTAGTTTAGGAGATATTCGCGTTTAAAGATTTGCATACAAAATATGCCTAAAAAAAATTTTTTTTTGATGCCAACTTTGGGGGGTCTATCTCTTCTTGTTTAGGAGATATTCGCGTTTAAAGATTTGCATACAAAATATGCCTAAAAAAAAATTTTTTTTTGATGCCAACTTTGGGGGGTCTATCTCTTCTAGTTTAGGAGATATTCGCGTTTAAAGATTTGCATACAAAATATGCCTAAAAAAAAATTTTTTTTTGATGCCAACTTTGGGGGGTCTATCTCTTCTAGTTTAGGAGATATTCGCGTTTAAAGATTTGCATACAAAATATGCCTAAAAAAAATTTTTTTTGATGCCAACTTTGGGGGGTCTATCTCTTCTAGTTTAGGAGATATTCGCGTTTAAAGATTTGCATACAAAATATGTATGTATGTATGTATGTATGTATGTATTTTTATTACCAACATGTGCCTTTACATTAGCCCCCCATACCAAGCGTCCGCCGCCGTCTTAGCGTTGACGACCAGAAAAAAAAATTTTTTTTGATGCCAACTTTGGGGGGTCTATCTCTTCTAGTTTAGGAGATATTCGCGTTTAAAGATTTGCATACAAAATATGCCTAAAAAAAATTTTTTTTGATGCCAACTTTGGGGGGTCTATCTCTTCTAGTTTAGGAGATATTCGCGTTTAAAGATTTGCATACAAAATATGCCTAAAAAAAAATTTTTTTTGATGCCAACTTTGGGGGGTCTATCTCTTCTAGTTTAGGAGATATTCGCGTTTAAAGATTTGCATACAAAATATGCCTAAAAAAAAATTTTTTTTGATGCCAACTTTGGGGGGTCTATCTCTTCTAGTTTAGGAGATATTCGCGTTTAAAGATTTGCATAAAAAATATGCCTAAAAAAATTTTTTTTTGATGCCAACTTTGGGGGGTCTATCTCTTCTAGTTTAGGAGATATTCGCGTTTAAAGATTTGCATACAAAATATGCCTAAAAAAATTTTTTTTTGATGCCAACTTTGGGGGGTCTATCTCTTCTAGTTTAGGAGATATTCGCGTTTAAAGATTTGCATACAAAATATGCCTAAAAAAAATTTTTTTTGATGCCAACTTTGGGGGGTCTATCTCTTCTAGTTTAGGAGATATTCGCGTTTAAAGATTTGCATAAAAAATATGCCTAAAAAAATTTTTTTTTGATGCCAACTTTGGGGGGTCTATCTCTTCTAGTTTAGGAGATATTCGCGTTTAAAGATTTGCATACAAAATATGCCTAAAAAAAATTTTTTTTGATGCCAACTTTGGGGGGTCTATCTCTTCTAGTTTAGGAGATATTCGCGTTTAAAGATTTGCATACAAAATATGCCTAAAAAAAATTTTTTTTTGATGCCAACTTTGGGGGGTCTATCTCTTCTAGTTTAGGAGATATTCGCGTTTAAAGATTTGCATACAAAATATGCCTAAAAAAAATTTTTTTTTGATGCCAACTTTGGGGGGTCTATCTCTTCTAGTTTAGGAGATATTCGCGTTTAAAGATTTGCATACAAAATATGCCTAAAAAAAATTTTTTTTTGATGCCAACTTTGGGGGGTCTATCTCTTCTAGTTTAGGAGATATTCGCGTTTAAAGATTTGCATACAAAATATGCCTAAAAAAAATTTTTTTTTGATGCCAACTTTGGGGGGTCTATCTCTTCTAGTTTAGGAGATATTCGCGTTTAAAGATTTGCATACAAAATATGCCTAAAAAAATTTTTTTTGATGCCAACTTTGGGGGGTCTATCTCTTCTAGTTTAAGAGATATTCGCGTTTAAAGATTTGCATACAAAATATGCCTAAAAAAATTTTTTTTTGATGCCAACTTTGGGGGGTCTATCTCTTCTAGTTTAGGAGATATTCGCGTTTAAAGATTTGCATACAAAATATGCCTAAAAAAATTTTTTTTTGATGCCAACTTTGGGGGGTCTATCTCTTCTAGTTTAGGAGATATTCGCGTTTAAAGATTTGCATACAAAATATGCCTAAAAAAATTTTTTTTTGATGCCAACTTTGGGGGGTCTATCTCTTCTAGTTTAGGAGATATTCGCGTTTAAAGATTTGCATACAAAATATGCCTAAAAAATTTTTTTTTGATGCCAACTTTGGGGGGTCTATCTCTTCTAGTTTAGGAGATATTCGCGTTTAAAGATTTGCATACAAAATATGCCTAAAAAAATTTTTTTTTGATGCCAACTTTGGGGGGTCTATCTCTTCTAGTTTAGGAGATATTCGCGTTTAAAGATTTGCATACAAAATATGCCTAAAAAAAATTTTTTTTTGATGCCAACTTTGGGGGGTCTATCTCTTCTAGTTTAGGAGATATTCGCGTTTAAAGATTTGCATACAAAATATGCCTAAAAAAATTTTTTTTGAAGCCAACTTTGGGGGGTCTATCTCTTCTAGTTTAGGAGATATTCGCGTTTAAAGATTTGCATACAAAATATGCCTAAAAAAATTTTTTTTTGATGCCAACTTTGGGGGGTCTATCTCTTCTAGTTTAGGAGATATTCGCGTTTAAAGATTTGCATACAAAATATGCCTAAAAAAAATTTTTTTTGATGCCAACTTTGGGGGGTCTATCTCTTCTAGTTTAGGAGATATTCGCGTTTAAAGATTTGCATACAAAATATGCCTAAAAAAATTTTTTTTGATGCCAACTTTGGGGGGTCTATCTCTTCTAGTTTAGGAGATATTCGCGTTTAAAGATTTGCATACAAAATATGCCAAAAAAATTTTTTTTGATGCCAACTTTGGGGGATCTATCTCTTCTAGTTTAGGAGATATTCGCGTTTAAAGATTTGCATACAAAATATACCTAAAAAAATGTTTTTTGATGCCAACTTTGGGGGGTCTATCTCTTCTAGTTTAGGAGATATTCGCGTTTAAAGATTTGCATACAAAATATGCCTAAAAAAATTTTTTTTTTGATGCCAACTTTGGGGGGTCTATCTCTTCTAGTTTAGGAGATATTCGCGTTTAAAGATTTGCATACAAAATATGCCTAAAAAAAATTTTTTTGATGCCAACTTTGGGGGGTCTATCTCTTCTAGTTTAGGAGATATTCGCGTTTAAAGATTTGCATACAAAATATGCCTAAAAAAACTTTTTTTGATGCCAACTTTGGGGGGTCTATCTCTTCTAGTTTAGGAGATATTCGCGTTTAAAGATTTGCATACAAAATATACCTAAAAAAATTTTTTTTGATGCCAACTTTGGGGGGTCTATCTCTTCTAGTTTAGGAGATATTCGCGTTTAAAGATTTGCATACAAAATATGCCTAAAAAAAATTTTTTTTATGCCAACTTTGGGGGGTCTATCTCTTCTAGTTTAGGAGATATTCACGTTTTAAGATTTGCATACAAAATATGCCTAAAAAAATTTTTTTTGATGCCAACTTTGGGGGGTCTATCTCTTCTAGTTTAGGAGATATTCGCGTTTAAAGATTTGCATACAAAATATGCCTAAAAAATTTTTTTTTTGATGCCAACTTTGGGGGGTCTATCTCTTCTAGTTTAGGAGATATTCGCGTTTAAAGATTTGCATACAAAATATGCCTAAAAAATTTTTTTTTGATGCCAACTTTGGGGGGTCTATCTCTTCTAGTTTAGGAGATATTCGCGTTTAAAGATTTGCATACAAAATATGCCTAAAAAAATTTTTTTTTTGATGCCAACTTTGGGGGCTCTATCTCTTCTAGTTTAGGAGATATTCGCGTTTAAAGATTTGCATACAAAATATGCCTAAAAAAATTTTTTTTTTGATGCTAACTTTGGGGGCTCTATCTCTTCTAGTTTAGGAGATATTCGCGTTTAAAGATTTGCATACAAAATATGCCTAAAAAAAATTTTTTTTGATGCCAACTTTGGGGGGTCTATCTCTTCTAGTTTAGGAGATATTCGCGTTTAAAGATTTGCATACAAAATATGCCTAAAAAATTTTTTTTTTTGATGCCAACTTTGGGGGGTCTATCTCTTCTAGTTTAGGAGATATTCGCGTTTAAAGATTTGCATACAAAATATGCCTAAAAAAAATTTTTTTGATGCCAACTTTGGGGGGTCTATCTCTTCTAGTTTAGGAGATATTCGCGTTTAAAGATTTGCATACAAAATATGCCTAAAAAAAATTTTTTTTGATGCCAACTTTGGGGGGTCTATCTCTTCTAGTTTAGGAGATATTCGCGTTTAAAGATTTGCATACAAAATATGCCTAAAAAAATTTTTTTTGATGCCAACTTTGGGGGGTCTATCTCTTCTAGTTTAGGAGATATTCGCGTTTAAAGATTTGCATACAAAATATGCCTAAAAAAAATTTTTTTTGATGCCAACTTTGGGGGGTCTATCTCTTCTAGTTTAGGAGATATTCGCGTTTAAAGATTTGCATACAAAATATGCCTAAAAAAAATTTTTTTTGATGCCAACTTTGGGGGGTCTATCTCTTCTAGTTTAGGAGATATTCGCGTTTAAAGATTTGCATACAAAATATGCCTAAAAAAAATTTTTTTTGATGCCAACTTTGGGGGGTCTATCTCTTCTAGTTTAGGAGATATTCGCGTTTAAAGATTTGCATACAAAATATGCCTAAAAAAAATTTTTTTTTGATGCCAACTTTGGGGGGTCTATCTCTTCTAGTTTAGGAGATATTCGCGTTTAAAGATTTGCATACAAAATATGCCTAAAAAAAATTTTTTTTTGATGCCAACTTTGGGGGGTCTATCTCTTCTTGTTTAGGAGATATTCGCGTTTAAAGATTTGCATACAAAATATGCCTAAAAAAAAATTTTTTTTTGATGCCAACTTTGGGGGGTCTATCTCTTCTAGTTTAGGAGATATTCGCGTTTAAAGATTTGCATACAAAATATGCCTAAAAAAAAATTTTTTTTTGATGCCAACTTTGGGGGGTCTATCTCTTCTAGTTTAGGAGATATTCGCGTTTAAAGATTTGCATACAAAATATGCCTAAAAAAAATTTTTTTTGATGCCAACTTTGGGGGGTCTATCTCTTCTAGTTTAGGAGATATTCGCGTTTAAAGATTTGCATACAAAATATGTATGTATGTATGTATGTATGTATGTATTTTTATTACCAACATGTGCCTTTACATTAGCCCCCCATACCAAGCGTCCGCCGCCGTCTTAGCGTTGACGACCAGAAAAAAAAATTTTTTTTGATGCCAACTTTGGGGGGTCTATCTCTTCTAGTTTAGGAGATATTCGCGTTTAAAGATTTGCATACAAAATATGCCTAAAAAAAATTTTTTTTGATGCCAACTTTGGGGGGTCTATCTCTTCTAGTTTAGGAGATATTCGCGTTTAAAGATTTGCATACAAAATATGCCTAAAAAAAAATTTTTTTTGATGCCAACTTTGGGGGGTCTATCTCTTCTAGTTTAGGAGATATTCGCGTTTAAAGATTTGCATACAAAATATGCCTAAAAAAAATTTTTTTTTGATGCCAACTTTGGGGGGTCTATCTCTTCTAGTTTAGGAGATATTCGCGTTTAAAGATTTGCATACAAAATATGCCTAAAAAAAATTTTTTTTTGATGCCAACTTTGGGGGGTCTATCTCTTCTAGTTTAGGAGATATTCGCGTTTAAAGATTTGCATACAAAATATGCCTAAAAAAAATTTTTTTTTGATGCCAACTTTGGGGGGTCTATCTCTTCTAGTTTAGGAGATATTCGCGTTTAAAGATTTGCATACAAAATATGCCTAAAAAAAATTTTTTTTTGATGCCAACTTTGGGGGGTCTATCTCTTCTAGTTTAGGAGATATTCGCGTTTAAAGATTTGCATACAAAATATGCCTAAAAAAATTTTTTTTGATGCCAACTTTGGGGGGTCTATCTCTTCTAGTTTAAGAGATATTCGCGTTTAAAGATTTGCATACAAAATATGCCTAAAAAAATTTTTTTTTGATGCCAACTTTGGGGGGTCTATCTCTTCTAGTTTAGGAGATATTCGCGTTTAAAGATTTGCATACAAAATATGCCTAAAAAAATTTTTTTTTGATGCCAACTTTGGGGGGTCTATCTCTTCTAGTTTAGGAGATATTCGCGTTTAAAGATTTGCATACAAAATATGCCTAAAAAAATTTTTTTTTGATGCCAACTTTGGGGGGTCTATCTCTTCTAGTTTAGGAGATATTCGCGTTTAAAGATTTGCATACAAAATATGCCTAAAAAATTTTTTTTTGATGCCAACTTTGGGGGGTCTATCTCTTCTAGTTTAGGAGATATTCGCGTTTAAAGATTTGCATACAAAATATGCCTAAAAAAATTTTTTTTTGATGCCAACTTTGGGGGGTCTATCTCTTCTAGTTTAGGAGATATTCGCGTTTAAAGATTTGCATACAAAATATGCCTAAAAAAAATTTTTTTTTGATGCCAACTTTGGGGGGTCTATCTCTTCTAGTTTAGGAGATATTCGCGTTTAAAGATTTGCATACAAAATATGCCTAAAAAAATTTTTTTTGAAGCCAACTTTGGGGGGTCTATCTCTTCTAGTTTAGGAGATATTCGCGTTTAAAGATTTGCATACAAAATATGCCTAAAAAAAATTTTTTTTGATGCCAACTTTGGGGGGTCTATCTCTTCTAGTTTAGGAGATATTCGCGTTTAAAGATTTGCATACAAAATATGCCTAAAAAAAATTTTTTTTGATGCCAACTTTGGGGGGTCTATCTCTTCTAGTTTAGGAGATATTCGCGTTTAAAGATTTGCATACAAAATATGCCTAAAAAAAATTTTTTTTGATGCCAACTTTGGGGGGTCTATCTCTTCTAGTTTAGGAGATATTCGCGTTTAAAGATTTGCATACAAAATATGCCTAAAAAAAAATTTTTTTTTGATGCCAACTTTGGGGGGTCTATCTCTTCTAGTTTAGGAGATATTCGCGTTTAAAGATTTGCATACAAAATATGCCTAAAAAAAAATTTTTTTTTGATGCCAACTTTGGGGGGTCTATCTCTTCTAGTTTAGGAGATATTCGCGTTTAAAGATTTGCATACAAAATATGCCTAAAAAAAATTTTTTTGATGCCAACTTTGGGGGGTCTATCTCTTCTAGTTTAGGAGATATTCGCGTTTAAAGATTTGCATACAAAATATGTATGTATGTATGTATGTATGTATGTATTTTTATTACCAACATGTGCCTTTACATTAGCCCCCCATACCAAGCGTCCGCCGCCGTCTTAGCGTTGACGACCAGAAAAAAAAATTTTTTTTGATGCCAACTTTGGGGGGTCTATCTCTTCTAGTTTAGGAGATATTCGCGTTTAAAGATTTGCATACAAAATATGCCTAAAAAAAATTTTTTTTGATGCCAACTTTGGGGGGTCTATCTCTTCTAGTTTAGGAGATATTCGCGTTTAAAGATTTGCATACAAAATATGCCTAAAAAAAAATTTTTTTTGATGCCAACTTTGGGGGGTCTATCTCTTCTAGTTTAGGAGATATTCGCGTTTAAAGATTTGCATACAAAATATGCCTAAAAAAAAATTTTTTTTGATGCCAACTTTGGGGGGTCTATCTCTTCTAGTTTAGGAGATATTCGCGTTTAAAGATTTGCATAAAAAATATGCCTAAAAAAATTTTTTTTTGATGCCAACTTTGGGGGGTCTATCTCTTCTAGTTTAGGAGATATTCGCGTTTAAAGATTTGCATACAAAATATGCCTAAAAAAATTTTTTTTTGATGCCAACTTTGGGGGGTCTATCTCTTCTAGTTTAGGAGATATTCGCGTTTAAAGATTTGCATACAAAATATGCCTAAAAAAAATTTTTTTTGATGCCAACTTTGGGGGGTCTATCTCTTCTAGTTTAGGAGATATTCGCGTTTAAAGATTTGCATAAAAAATATGCCTAAAAAAATTTTTTTTTGATGCCAACTTTGGGGGGTCTATCTCTTCTAGTTTAGGAGATATTCGCGTTTAAAGATTTGCATACAAAATATGCCTAAAAAAAATTTTTTTTTATGCCAACTTTGGGGGGTCTATCTCTTCTAGTTTAGGAGATATTCGCGTTTAAAGATTTGCATACAAAATATGCCTAAAAAAAATTTTTTTTTGATGCCAACTTTGGGGGGTCTATCTCTTCTAGTTTAGGAGATATTCGCGTTTAAAGATTTGCATACAAAATATGCCTAAAAAAAATTTTTTTTTGATGCCAACTTTGGGGGGTCTATCTCTTCTAGTTTAGGAGATATTCGCGTTTAAAGATTTGCATACAAAATATGCCTAAAAAAAATTTTTTTTTGATGCTAACTTTGGGGGGTCTATCTCTTCTAGTTTAGGAGATATTCGCGTTTAAAGATTTGCATACAAAATATGCCTAAAAAAAATTTTTTTTTGATGCCAACTTTGGGGGGTCTATCTCTTCTAGTTTAGGAGATATTCGCGTTTAAAGATTTGCATACAAAATATGTCTAAAAAAAATTTTTTTTTGATGCCAACTTTGGGGGGTCTATCTCTTCTAGTTTAGGAGATATTCGCGTTTAAAGATTTGCATACAAAATATGCCTAAAAAAATTTTTTTTTTGATGCCAACTTTGGGGGGTCTATCTCTTCTAGTTTAGGAGATATTCGCGTTTAAAGATTTGCATACAAAATATGCCTAAAAAAATTTTTTTTGATGCCAACTTTGGGGGGTCTATCTCTTCTAGTTTAAGAGATATTCGCGTTTAAAGATTTGCATACAAAATATGCCTAAAAAAATTTTTTTTTGATGCCAACTTTGGGGGGTCTATCTCTTCTAGTTTAGGAGATATTCGCGTTTAAAGATTTGCATACAAAATATGCCTAAAAAAATTTTTTTTTGATGCCAACTTTGGGGGGTCTATCTCTTCTAGTTTAGGAGATATTCGCGTTTAAAGATTTGCATACAAAATATGCCTAAAAAAATTTTTTTTTGATGCCAACTTTGGGGGGTCTATCTCTTCTAGTTTAGGAGATATTCGCGTTTAAAGATTTGCATACAAAATATGCCTAAAAAAATTTTTTTTTGATGCCAACTTTGGGGGGTCTATCTCTTCTAGTTTAGGAGATATTCGCGTTTAAAGATTTGCATACAAAATATGCCTAAAAAATTTTTTTTTGATGCCAACTTTGGGGGGTCTATCTCTTCTAGTTTAGGAGATATTCGCGTTTAAAGATTTGCATACAAAATATGCCTAAAAAAATTTTTTTTTGATGCCAACTTTGGGGGGTCTATCTCTTCTAGTTTAGGAGATATTCGCGTTTAAAGATTTGCATACAAAATATGCCTAAAAAAAATTTTTTTTTGATGCCAACTTTGGGGGGTCTATCTCTTCTAGTTTAGGAGATATTCGCGTTTAAAGATTTGCATACAAAATATGCCTAAAAAAAATTTTTTTTGAAGCCAACTTTGGGGGGTCTATCTCTTCTAGTTTAGGAGATATTCGCGTTTAAAGATTTGCATACAAAATATGCCTAAAAAAATTTTTTTTTGATGCCAACTTTGGGGGGTCTATCTCTTCTAGTTTAGGAGATATTCGCGTTTAAAGATTTGCATACAAAATATGCCTAAAAAAAATTTTTTTTGATGCCAACTTTGGGGGGTCTATCTCTTCTAGTTTAGGAGATATTCGCGTTTAAAGATTTGCATACAAAATATGCCTAAAAAAATTTTTTTTGATGCCAACTTTGGGGGGTCTATCTCTTCTAGTTTAGGAGATATTCGCGTTTAAAGATTTGCATACAAAATATGCCAAAAAAATTTTTTTTGATGCCAACTTTGGGGGGTCTATCTCTTCTAGTTTAGGAGATATTCGCGTTTAAAGATTTGCATACAAAATATGCCTAAAAAAATTTTTTTTTTGATGCCAACTTTGGGGGGTCTATCTCTTCTAGTTTAGGAGATATTCGCGTTTAAAGATTTGCATACAAAATATGCCTAAAAAAATTTTTTTGATGCCAACTTTGGGGGGTCTATCTCTTCTAGTTTAGGAGATATTCGCGTTTAAAGATTTGCATACAAAATATGCCTAAAAAAAACTTTTTTTGATGCCAACTTTGGGGGGTCTATCTCTTCTAGTTTAGGAGATATTCGCGTTTAAAGATTTGCATACAAAATATACCTAAAAAAATTTTTTTTTGATGCCAACTTTGGGGGGTCTATCTCTTCTAGTTTAGGAGATATTCGCGTTTAAAGATTTGCATACAAAATATGCCTAAAAAAAATTTTTTTTGATGCCAACTTTGGGGGGTCTATCTCTTCTAGTTTAGGAGATATTCGCGTTTAAAGATTTGCATACAAAATATGCCTAAAAAAATTTTTTTTGATGCCAACTTTGGGGGGTCTATCTCTTCTAGTTTAGGAGATATTCGCGTTTAAAGATTTGCATACAAAATATACCTAAAAAAATGTTTTTTGATGCCAACTTTGGGGGGTCTATCTCTTCTAGTTTAGGAGATATTCGCGTTTAAAGATTTGCATACAAAATATGCCTAAAAAAATTTTTTTTTTGATGCCAACTTTGGGGGGTCTATCTCTTCTAGTTTAGGAGATATTCGCGTTTAAAGATTTGCATACAAAATATGCCTAAAAAAAATTTTTTTGATGCCAACTTTGGGGGGTCTATCTCTTCTAGTTTAGGAGATATTCGCGTTTAAAGATTTGCATACAAAATATGCCTAAAAAAAACTTTTTTTGATGCCAACTTTGGGGGGTCTATCTCTTCTAGTTTAGGAGATATTCGCGTTTAAAGATTTGCATACAAAATATACCTAAAAAAATTTTTTTTGATGCCAACTTTGGGGGGTCTATCTCTTCTAGTTTAGGAGATATTCGCGTTTAAAGATTTGCATACAAAATATGCCTAAAAAAAATTTTTTTTATGCCAACTTTGGGGGGTCTATCTCTTCTAGTTTAGGAGATATTCACGTTTTAAGATTTGCATACAAAATATGCCTAAAAAAATTTTTTTTGATGCCAACTTTGGGGGGTCTATCTCTTCTAGTTTAGGTGATATTCGCGTTTAAAGATTTGCATACAAAATATGCCTAAAAAATTTTTTTTTTGATGCCAACTTTGGGGGGTCTATCTCTTCTAGTTTAGGAGATATTCGCGTTTAAAGATTTGCATACAAAATATGCCTAAAAAATTTTTTTTTGATGCCAACTTTGGGGGGTCTATCTCTTCTAGTTTAGGAGATATTCGCGTTTAAAGATTTGCATACAAAATATGCCTAAAAAAATTTTTTTTTTGATGCCAACTTTGGGGGCTCTATCTCTTCTAGTTTAGGAGATATTCGCGTTTAAAGATTTGCATACAAAATATGCCTAAAAAAATTTTTTTTTTGATGCTAACTTTGGGGGCTCTATCTCTTCTAGTTTAGGAGATATTCGCGTTTAAAGATTTGCATACAAAATATGCCTAAAAAAAATTTTTTTTGATGCCAACTTTGGGGGGTCTATCTCTTCTAGTTTAGGAGATATTCGCGTTTAAAGATTTGCATACAAAATATGCCTAAAATTTTTTTTTTTTTGATGCCAACTTTGGGGGGTCTATCTCTTCTAGTTTAGGAGATATTCGCGTTTAAAGATTTGCATACAAAATATGCCTAAAAAAAATTTTTTTGATGCCAACTTTGGGGGGTCTATCTCTTCTAGTTTAGGAGATATTCGCGTTTAAAGATTTGCATACAAAATATGCCTAAAAAAAATTTTTTTTGATGCCAACTTTGGGGGGTCTATCTCTTCTAGTTTAGGAGATATTCGCGTTTAAAGATTTGCATACAAAATATGCCTAAAAAAATTTTTTTTGATGCCAACTTTGGGGGGTCTATCTCTTCTAGTTTAGGAGATATTCGCGTTTAAAGATTTGCATACAAAATATGCCAAAAAAATTTTTTTTGATGCCAACTTTGGGGGATCTATCTCTTCTAGTTTAGGAGATATTCGCGTTTAAAGATTTGCATACAAAATATACCTAAAAAAATGTTTTTTGATGCCAACTTTGGGGGGTCTATCTCTTCTAGTTTAGGAGATATTCGCGTTTAAAGATTTGCATACAAAATATGCCTAAAAAAATTTTTTTTTGATGCCAACTTTGGGGGGTCTATCTCTTCTAGTTTAGGAGATATTCGCGTTTAAAGATTTGCATACAAAATATGCCTAAAAAAAATTTTTTTGATGCCAACTTTGGGGGGTCTATCTCTTCTAGTTTAGGAGATATTCGCGTTTAAAGATTTGCATACAAAATATGCCTAAAAAAACTTTTTTTGATGCCAACTTTGGGGGGTCTATCTCTTCTAGTTTAGGAGATATTCGCGTTTAAAGATTTGCATACAAAATATACCTAAAAAAATTTTTTTTGATGCCAACTTTGGGGGGTCTATCTCTTCTAGTTTAGGAGATATTCGCGTTTAAAGATTTGCATACAAAATATGCCTAAAAAAAATTTTTTTTATGCCAACTTTGGGGGGTCTATCTCTTCTAGTTTAGGAGATATTCGCGTTTAAAGATTTGCATACAAAATATGCCTAAAAATTTTTTTTTTTTGATGCCAACTTTGGGGGGTCTATCTCTTCTAGTTTAGGAGATATTCGCGTTTAAAGATTTGCATACAAAATATGCCTAAAAAAACTTTTTTTGATGCCAACTTTGGGGGGTCTATCTCTTCTAGTTTAGGAGATATTCGCGTTTAAAGATTTGCATACAAAATATACCTAAAAAAATTTTTTTTGATGCCAACTTTGGGGGGTCTATCTCTTCTAGTTTAGGAGATATTCGCGTTTAAAGATTTGCATACAAAATATGCCTAAAAAAAATTTTTTTTGATGCCAACTTTGGGGGGTCTATCTCTTCTAGTTTAGGAGATATTCGCGTTTAAAGATTTGCATACAAAATATGCCTAAAAATTTTTTTTTTTTGATGCCAACTTTGGGGGGTCTATCTCTTCTAGTTTAGGAGATATTCGCGTTTAAAGATTTGCATACAAAATATGCCTAAAAAAACTTTTTTTGATGCCAACTTTGGGGGGTCTATCTCTTCTAGTTTAGGAGATATTCGCGTTTAAAGATTTGCATACAAAATATGCCAAAAAAATTTTTTTTGATGCCAACTTTGGGGGATCTATCTCTTCTAGTTTAGGAGATATTCGCGTTTAAAGATTTGCATACAAAATATACCTAAAAAAATGTTTTTTGATGCCAACTTTGGGGGGTCTATCTCTTCTAGTTTAGGAGATATTCGCGTTTAAAGATTTGCATACAAAATATGCCTAAAAAATTTTTTTTTGATGCCAACTTTGGGGGGTCTATCTCTTCTAGTTTAGGAGATATTCGCGTTTAAAGATTTGCATACAAAATATGCCTAAAAAAATTTTTTTTTTGATGCCAACTTTGGGGGGTCTATCTCTTCTAGTTTAGGAGATATTCGCGTTTAAAGATTTGCATACAAAATATGCCTAAAAAAATTTTTTTTTTGATGCTAACTTTGGGGGCTCTATCTCTTCTAGTTTAGGAGATATTCGCGTTTAAAGATTTGCATACAAAATATGCCTAAAAAAAATTTTTTTTGATGCCAACTTTGGGGGGTCTATCTCTTCTAGTTTAGGAGATATTCGCGTTTAAAGATTTGCATACAAAATATGCCTAAAAAAAATTTTTTTTGATGCCAACTTTGGGGGGTCTATCTCTTCTAGTTTAGGAGATATTCGCGTTTAAAGATTTGCATACAAAATATGCCTAAAAAAATTTTTTTTTGATGCCAACTTTGGGGGCTCTATCTCTTCTAGTTTAGGAGATATTCGCGTTTAAAGATTTGCATACAAAATATGCCTAAAAAAAATTTTTTTGATGCCAACTTTGGGGGGTCTATCTCTTCTAGTTTAGGAGATATTCGCGTTTAAAGATTTGCATACAAAATATGCCTAAAAAAAATTTTTTTTTGATGCCAACTTTGGGGGGTCTATCTCTTCTAGTTTATGAGATATTCGCGTTTAAAGATTTGCATACAAAATATGCCTAAAAAAAATTTTTTTTGATGCCAACTTTGGGGTGTCTATCTCTTCTAGTTTAGGAGATATTCGCGTTTAAAGATTTGCATGCAAAATATGCCTAAAAAAAATTTTTTTTGATGTAAACTTTGGGGGGTCTATCTCTTCTAGTTTAGGAGATATTCGCGTTTAAAGATTTGCATACAAAATATGCCTAAAAAAAATTTTTGTGATGCCAACTTTGGGGGGTCTATCTCTTCTAGTTTAGGAGATATTCGCGTTTAAAGATTTGCATACAAAATATGCCTAAAAAATTTTTTTTTTGATGCCAACTTTGGGGGGTCTATCTCTTCTAGTTTAGGAGATATTCGCGTTTAAAGATTTGCATACAAAATATGCCTAAAAAATTTTTTTTTGATGCCAACTTTGGGGGGTCTATCTCTTCTAGTTTAGGAGATATTCGCGTTTAAAGATTTGCATACAAAATATGCCTAAAAAATTTTTTTTGATGCCAACTTTGGGGGGTCTATCTCTTCTAGTTTAGGAGATATTCGCGTTTAAAGATTTGCATACAAAATATGCCTAAAAAAAATTTTTTTTGATGCCAACTTTGGGGGGTCTATCTCTTCTAGTTTAGGAGATATTCGCGTTTAAAGATTTGCATACAAAATATGCCTAAAAAAAATTTTTTTTGATGCCAACTTTGGGGGGTCTATCTCTTCTAGTTTAGGAGATATTCGCGTTTAAAGATTTGCATACAAAATATGCCTAAAAAATTTTTTTTGATGCCAACTTTGGGGGGTCTATCTCTTCTAGTTTAGGAGATATTCGCGTTTAAAGATTTGCATACAAAATATGCCTAAAAAAAATTTTTTTTGATGCCAACTTTGGGGGGTCTATCTCTTCTAGTTTAGGAGATATTCGCGTTTAAAGATTTGCATACAAAATATGCCTAAAAAATTTTTTTTTGATGCCAACTTTGGGGGGTCTATCTCTTCTAGTTTAGGAGATATTCGCGTTTAAAGATTTGCATACAAAATATGCCTAAAAAATTTTTTTTGGTGCCAACTTTGGGGGGTCTATCTCTTCTAGTTTAGGAGATATTCGCGTTTAAAGATTTGCATACAAAATATGCCTAAAAAAAATTTTTTTTGATGCCAACTTTGGGGGGTCTATCTCTTCTAGTTTAGGAGATATTCGCGTTTAAAGATTTGCATACAAAATATGCCTAAAAAAAATTTTTTTTGATGCCAACTTTGGGGGGTCTATCTCTTCTAGTTTAGGAGATATTCGCGTTTAAAGATTTGCATACAAAATATGCCTAAAAAAAATTTTTTTTGATGCCAACTTTGGGGGGTCTATCTCTTCTAGTTTAGGAGATATTCGCGTTTAAAGATTTGCATACAAAATATGCCTAAAAAAAATTTTTTTTGATGCCAACTTTGGGGGGTCTATCTCTTCTAGTTTAGGAGATATTCGCGTTTAAAGATTTGCATAAAAAATATGCCTAAAAAAATTTTTTTTTGATGCCAACTTTGGGGGGTCTATCTCTTCTAGTTTAGGAGATATTCGCGTTTAAAGATTTGCATACAAAATATGCCTAAAAAAAATTTTTTTTGATGCCAACTTTGGGGGGTCTATCTCTTCTAGTTTAGGAGATATTCGCGTTTAAAGATTTGCATACAAAATATGCCTAAAAAAATTTTTTTTTTGATGCCAACTTTGGGGGGTCTATCTCTTCTAGTTTAGGAGATATTCGCGTTTAAAGATTTGCATACAAAATATGCCTAAAAAAAAATTTTTTTGATGCCAACTTTGGGGGGTCTATCTCTTCTAGTTTAGGAGATATTCGCGTTTAAAGATTTGCATACAAAATATGCCTAAAAAAAATTTTTTTTTGATGCCAACTTTGGGGGGTCTATCTCTTCTAGTTTAGGAGATATTCGCGTTTAAAGATTTGCATACAAAATATGTCTAAAAAAAATTTTTTTTGATGCCAACTTTGGGGGGTCTATCTCTTCTAGTTTAGGAGATATTCGCGTTTAAAGATTTGCATACAAAATATGCCTAAAAAAAATTTTTTTTGATGCCAACTTTGGGGGGTCTATCTCTTCTAGTTTAGGAGATATTCGCGTTTAAAGATTTGCATACAAAATATGCCTAAAAAAAATTTTTTTGATGCCAACTTTGGGGGGTCTATCTCTTCTAGTTTAGGAGATATTCGCGTTTAAAGATTTGCATACAAAATATGCCTAAAAAAAATTTTTTTTGATGCCAACTTTGGGGGGTCTATCTCTTCTAGTTTAGGAGATATTCGCGTTTAAAGATTTGCATACAAAATATGCCTAAAAAATTTTTTTTTGATGCCAACTTTGGGGGGTCTATCTCTTCTAGTTTAGGAGATATTCGCGTTTAAAGATTTGCATACAAAATATGCCTAAAAAAAATTTTTTTTGATGCCAACTTTGGGGGGTCTATCTCTTCTAGTTTAGGAGATATTCGCGTTTAAAGATTTGCATACAAAATATGCCTAAAAAAAATTTTTTTTGATGCCAACTTTGGGGGGTCTATCTCTTCTAGTTTAGGAGATATTCGCGTTTAAAGATTTGCATACAAAATATGCCTAAAAAATTTTTTTTGATGCCAACTTTGGGGGGTCTATCTCTTCTAGTTTAGGAGATATTCGCGTTTAAAGATTTGCATACAAAATATGCCTAAAAAAAATTTTTTTTGATGCCAACTTTGGGGGGTCTATCTCTTCTAGTTTAGGAGATATTCGCGTTTAAAGATTTGCATACAAAATATGCCTAAAAAAAATTTTTGTGATGCCAACTTTGGGGGGTCTATCTCTTCTAGTTTAGGAGATATTCGCGTTTAAAGATTTGCATACAAAATATGCCTAAAAAATTTTTTTTTGATGCCAACTTTGGGGGGTCTATCTCTTCTAGTTTAGGAGATATTCGCGTTTAAAGATTTGCATACAAAATATGCCTAAAAAATTTTTTTTTGATGCCAACTTTGGGGGGTCTATCTCTTCTAGTTTAGGAGATATTCGCGTTTAAAGATTTGCATACAAAATATGCCTAAAAAATTTTTTTTGATGCCAACTTTGGGGGGTCTATCTCTTCTAGTTTAGGAGATATTCGCGTTTAAAGATTTGCATACAAAATATGCCTAAAAAAAATTTTTTTTGATGCCAACTTTGGGGGGTCTATCTCTTCTAGTTTAGGAGATATTCGCGTTTAAAGATTTGCATACAAAATATGCCTAAAAAAAATTTTTTTTGATGCCAACTTTGGGGGGTCTATCTCTTCTAGTTTAGGAGATATTCGCGTTTAAAGATTTGCATACAAAATATGCCTAAAAAAAATTTTTTTTGATGCCAACTTTGGGGGGTCTATCTCTTCTAGTTTAGGAGATATTCGCGTTTAAAGATTTGCATACAAAATATGCCTAAAAAAAATTTTTTTTGATGCCAACTTTGGGGGGTCTATCTCTTCTAGTTTAGGAGATATTCGCGTTTAAAGATTTGCATACAAAATATGCCTAAAAAATTTTTTTTTGATGCCAACTTTGGGGGGTCTATCTCTTCTAGTTTAGGAGATATTCGCGTTTAAAGATTTGCATACAAAATATGCCTAAAAAATTTTTTTTGGTGCCAACTTTGGGGGGTCTATCTCTTCTAGTTTAGGAGATATTCGCGTTTAAAGATTTGCATACAAAATATGCCTAAAAAAAATTTTTTTTGATGCCAACTTTGGGGGGTCTATCTCTTCTAGTTTAGGAGATATTCGCGTTTAAAGATTTGCATACAAAATATGCCTAAAAAAAATTTTTTTTGATGCCAACTTTGGGGGGTCTATCTCTTCTAGTTTAGGAGATATTCGCGTTTAAAGATTTGCATACAAAATATGCCTAAAAAAAATTTTTTTTGATGCCAACTTTGGGGGGTCTATCTCTTCTAGTTTAGGAGATATTCGCGTTTAAAGATTTGCATACAAAATATGCCTAAAAAAAATTTTTTTTGATGCCAACTTTGGGGGGTCTATCTCTTCTAGTTTAGGAGATATTCGCGTTTAAAGATTTGCATAAAAAATATGCCTAAAAAAATTTTTTTTTGATGCCAACTTTGGGGGGTCTATCTCTTCTAGTTTAGGAGATATTCGCGTTTAAAGATTTGCATACAAAATATGCCTAAAAAAAATTTTTTTTGATGCCAACTTTGGGGGGTCTATCTCTTCTAGTTTAGGAGATATTCGCGTTTAAAGATTTGCATACAAAATATGCCTAAAAAAATTTTTTTTTTGATGCCAACTTTGGGGGGTCTATCTCTTCTAGTTTAGGAGATATTCGCGTTTAAAGATTTGCATACAAAATATGCCTAAAAAAAAATTTTTTTGATGCCAACTTTGGGGGGTCTATCTCTTCTAGTTTAGGAGATATTCGCGTTTAAAGATTTGCATACAAAATATGCCTAAAAAAAATTTTTTTTTGATGCCAACTTTGGGGGGTCTATCTCTTCTAGTTTAGGAGATATTCGCGTTTAAAGATTTGCATACAAAATATGTCTAAAAAAAATTTTTTTTGATGCCAACTTTGGGGGGTCTATCTCTTCTAGTTTAGGAGATATTCGCGTTTAAAGATTTGCATACAAAATATGCCTAAAAAAAATTTTTTTTGATGCCAACTTTGGGGGGTCTATCTCTTCTAGTTTAGGAGATATTCGCGTTTAAAGATTTGCATACAAAATATGCCTAAAAAAAATTTTTTTGATGCCAACTTTGGGGGGTCTATCTCTTCTAGTTTAGGAGATATTCGCGTTTAAAGATTTGCATACAAAATATGCCTAAAAAAAATTTTTTTTGATGCCAACTTTGGGGGGTCTATCTCTTCTAGTTTAGGAGATATTCGCGTTTAAAGATTTGCATACAAAATATGCCTAAAAAATTTTTTTTTGATGCCAACTTTGGGGGGTCTATCTCTTCTAGTTTAGGAGATATTCGCGTTTAAAGATTTGCATACAAAATATGCCTAAAAAAAATTTTTTTGATGCCAACTTTGGGGGGTCTATCTCTTCTAGTTTAGGAGATATTCGCGTTTAAAGATTTGCATACAAAATATGCCTAAAAAAAATTTTTTTTGATGCCAACTTTGGGGGGTCTATCTCTTCTAGTTTAGGAGATATTCGCGTTTAAAGATTTGCATACAAAATATGCCTAAAAAATTTTTTTTTGATGCCAACTTTGGGGGGTCTATCTCTTCTAGTTTAGGAGATATTCGCGTTTAAAGATTTGCATACAAAATATGCCTAAAAAAATTTTTTTTGATGCCAACTTTGGGGGGTCTATCTCTTCTAGTTTAGGAGATATTCGCGTTTAAAGATTTGCATACAAAATATGCCTAAAAAAATTTTTTTTGATGCCAACTTTGGGGGGTCTATCTCTTCTAGTTTAGGAGATATTCGCGTTTAAAGATTTGCATACAAAATATGCCTAAAAAAAATTTTTTTGATGCCATCTTTGGGGGGTCTATCTCTTCTAGTTTAGGAGATATTCGCGTTTAAAGATTTGCATACAAAATATGCCTAAAAAAAATTTTTTTAGATGCCAACTTTGGGGGGTCTATCTCTTCTAGTTTAGGAGATATTCGCGTTTAAAGATTTGCATACAAAATATGCCTAAAAAAAAATTTTTTTTGATGCCAACTTTGGGGGGTCTATCTCTTCTAGTTTAGGAGATATTCGCGTTTAAAGATTTGCATAAAAAATATGCCTAAAAAAAATTTTTTTTTGATGCCAACTTTGGGGGGTCTATCTCTTCTAGTTTAGGAGATATTCGCGTTTAAAGATTTGCATACAAAATATGCCTAAAAAAAATTTTTTTTTGATGCCAACTTTGGGGAGTCTATCTCTTCTAGTTTAGGAGATATTCGCGTTTAAAGATTTGCATACAAAATATGCCTAAAAAAAATTTTTTTTTGATGCCAACTTTGGGGGGTCTATCTCTTCTAGTTTAGGAGATATTCGCGTTTAAAGATTTCCATACAAAATATGCCTAAAAAAAATTTTTTTTGATGCCAACTTTGGGGGGTCTATCTCTTCTAGTTTAGGAGATATTCGCGTTTAAAGATTTCCATACAAAATATGCCTAAAAAAAATTTTTTTGATGCCAACTTTGGGGAGTCTATCTCTTCTAGTTTAGGAGATATTCGCGTTTAAAGATTTGCATACAAAATATGCCTAAAAAAAATTTTTTTTGAAGCCAACTTTGGGGTGTCTATCTCTTCTAGTTTAGGAGATATTCGCGTTTAAAGATTTGCATACAAAATATGCCTTAAATTTTTTTTTTTAAATGCCAACTTTGGGGGGTCTATCTCTTCTAGTTTAGGAGATATTCGCGTTTAAAGATTTGCATACAAAATATGCCTAAAAAAATTTTTTTTTGATGCCAACTTTGGGGGGTCTATCTCTTCTAGTTTAGGAGATATTCGCGTTTAAAGATTTGCATACAAAATATGCCTAAAAAAAAATTTTTTTGATGCCAACTTTGGGGGGTCTATCTCTTCTAGTTTAGGAGATATTCGCGTTTAAAGATTTGCATACAAAATATGCCTAAAAAAAATTTTTTTTGATGCCAACTTTGGGGGGTCTATCTCTTCTAGTTTAGGAGATATTCGCGTTTAAAGATTTGCATACAAAATATGCCTAAAAAAAATTTTTTTTGATGCCAACTTTGGGGGGTCTATCTCTTCTAGTTTAGGAGATATTCGCGTTTAAAGATTTGCATACAAAATATGCCTAAAAATTTTTTTTTGATGCCAACTTTGGGGGGTCTATCTCTTCTAGTTTAGGAGATATTCGCGTTTAAAGATTTGCATACAAAATATGCCTAAAAAAAATTTTTTTTGATGCCAACTTTGGGGGGTCTATCTCTTCTAGTTTAGGAGATATTCGCGTTTAAAGATTTGCATACAAAATATGCCTAAAAAAAATTTTTTTTGATGCCAACTTTGGGGGGTCTATCTCTTCTAGTTTAGGAGATATTCGCGTTTAAAGATTTGCATACAAAATATGCCTAAAAAAAATTTTTTTTGAAGCCAACTTTGGGGTGTCTATCTCTTCTAGTTTAGGAGATATTCGCGTTTAAAGATTTGCATACAAAATATGCCTTAAAATTTTTTTTTTAAATGCCAACTTTGGGGGGTCTATCTCTTCTAGTTTAGGAGATATTCGCGTTTAAAGATTTGCATACAAAATATGCCTAAAAAAAATTTTTTTTGATGCCAACTTTGGGGGGTCTATCTCTTCTAGTTTAGGAGATATTCGCGTTTAAAGATTTGCATACAAAATATGCCTAAAAAAAATTTTTTTTGAAGCCAACTTTGGGGGGTCTATCTCTTCTAGTTTAGGAGATATTCGCGTTTAAAGATTTGCATAAAAAAATATGCCTAAAAAAAATTTTTTTTGGTGCCAACTTTGGGGGGTCTATCTCTTCTAGTTTAGGAGATATTCGCGTTTAAAGATTTGCATACAAAATATGCCTAAAAAATTTTTTTTTTTGATGCCAACTTTGGGGGGTCTATCTCTTCTAGTTTAGGAGATATTCGCGTTTAAAGATTTGCATACAAAATATACCTAAAAAAATGTTTTTTGATGCCAACTTTGGGGGGTCTATCTCTTCTAGTTTAGGAGATATTCGCGTTTAAAGATTTGCATACAAAATATGCCTAAAAAAATTTTTTTTTTGATGCCAACTTTGGGGGGTCTATCTCTTCTAGTTTAGGAGATATTCGCGTTTAAAGATTTGCATACAAAATATGCCTAAAAAAAATTTTTTTGATGCCAACTTTGGGGGGTCTATCTCTTCTAGTTTAGGAGATATTCGCGTTTAAAGATTTGCATACAAAATATGCCTAAAAAAAACTTTTTTTGATGCCAACTTTGGGGGGTCTATCTCTTCTAGTTTAGGAGATATTCGCGTTTAAAGATTTGCATACAAAATATACCTAAAAAAATTTTTTTTGATGCCAACTTTGGGGGGTCTATCTCTTCTAGTTTAGGAGATATTCGCGTTTAAAGATTTGCATACAAAATATGCCTAAAAAAAATTTTTTTTATGCCAACTTTGGGGGGTCTATCTCTTCTAGTTTAGGAGATATTCACGTTTTAAGATTTGCATACAAAATATGCCTAAAAAAATTTTTTTTGATGCCAACTTTGGGGGGTCTATCTCTTCTAGTTTAGGTGATATTCGCGTTTAAAGATTTGCATACAAAATATGCCTAAAAAATTTTTTTTTTGATGCCAACTTTGGGGGGTCTATCTCTTCTAGTTTAGGAGATATTCGCGTTTAAAGATTTGCATACAAAATATGCCTAAAAAATTTTTTTTTGATGCCAACTTTGGGGGGTCTATCTCTTCTAGTTTAGGAGATATTCGCGTTTAAAGATTTGCATACAAAATATGCCTAAAAAAATTTTTTTTTTGATGCCAACTTTGGGGGCTCTATCTCTTCTAGTTTAGGAGATATTCGCGTTTAAAGATTTGCATACAAAATATGCCTAAAAAAATTTTTTTTTTGATGCTAACTTTGGGGGCTCTATCTCTTCTAGTTTAGGAGATATTCGCGTTTAAAGATTTGCATACAAAATATGCCTAAAAAAAATTTTTTTTGATGCCAACTTTGGGGGGTCTATCTCTTCTAGTTTAGGAGATATTCGCGTTTAAAGATTTGCATACAAAATATGCCTAAAAATTTTTTTTTTTTGATGCCAACTTTGGGGGGTCTATCTCTTCTAGTTTAGGAGATATTCGCGTTTAAAGATTTGCATACAAAATATGCCTAAAAAAAATTTTTTTGATGCCAACTTTGGGGGGTCTATCTCTTCTAGTTTAGGAGATATTCGCGTTTAAAGATTTGCATACAAAATATGCCTAAAAAAAATTTTTTTTGATGCCAACTTTGGGGGGTCTATCTCTTCTAGTTTAGGAGATATTCGCGTTTAAAGATTTGCATACAAAATATGCCTAAAAAAATTTTTTTTGATGCCAACTTTGGGGGGTCTATCTCTTCTAGTTTAGGAGATATTCGCGTTTAAAGATTTGCATACAAAATATGCCAAAAAAATTTTTTTTGATGCCAACTTTGGGGGATCTATCTCTTCTAGTTTAGGAGATATTCGCGTTTAAAGATTTGCATACAAAATATACCTAAAAAAATGTTTTTTGATGCCAACTTTGGGGGGTCTATCTCTTCTAGTTTAGGAGATATTCGCGTTTAAAGATTTGCATACAAAATATGCCTAAAAAAACTTTTTTTGATGCCAACTTTGGGGGGTCTATCTCTTCTAGTTTAGGAGATATTCGCGTTTAAAGATTTGCATACAAAATATACCTAAAAAAATTTTTTTTTGATGCCAACTTTGGGGGGTCTATCTCTTCTAGTTTATGAGATATTCGCGTTTAAAGATTTGCATACAAAATATGCCTAAAAAAAATTTTTTTTTTGATGCCAACTTTGGGGGGTCTATCTCTTCTAGTTTAGGAGATATTCGCGTTTAAAGATTTGCATACAAAATATGCCTAAAAAAAATTTTTTTGATGCCAACTTTGGGGGGTCTATCTCTTCTAGTTTAGGAGATATTCGCGTTTAAAGATTTGCATACAAAATATGCCTAAAAAAACTTTTTTTGATGCCAACTTTGGGGGGTCTATCTCTTCTAGTTTAGGAGATATTCGCGTTTAAAGATTTGCATACAAAATATACCTAAAAAAATTTTTTTTGATGCCAACTTTGGGGGGTCTATCTCTTCTAGTTTAGGAGATATTCGCGTTTAAAGATTTGCATACAAAATATGCCTAAAAAAAATTTTTTTTATGCCAACTTTGGGGGGTCTATCTCTTCTAGTTTAGGAGATATTCGCGTTTAAAGATTTGCATACAAAATATGCCTAAAAATTTTTTTTTTTTGATGCCAACTTTGGGGGGTCTATCTCTTCTAGTTTAGGAGATATTCGCGTTTAAAGATTTGCATACAAAATATGCCTAAAAAAACTTTTTTTGATGCCAACTTTGGGGGGTCTATCTCTTCTAGTTTAGGAGATATTCGCGTTTAAAGATTTGCATACAAAATATACCTAAAAAAATTTTTTTTGATGCCAACTTTGGGGGGTCTATCTCTTCTAGTTTAGGAGATATTCGCGTTTAAAGATTTGCATACAAAATATGCCTAAAAAAAATTTTTTTTGATGCCAACTTTGGGGGGTCTATCTCTTCTAGTTTAGGAGATATTCGCGTTTAAAGATTTGCATACAAAATATGCCTAAAAATTTTTTTTTTTGATGCCAACTTTGGGGGGTCTATCTCTTCTAGTTTAGGAGATATTCGCGTTTAAAGATTTGCATACAAAATATGCCTAAAAAAACTTTTTTTGATGCCAACTTTGGGGGGTCTATCTCTTCTAGTTTAGGAGATATTCGCGTTTAAAGATTTGCATACAAAATATGCCAAAAAAATTTTTTTTGATGCCAACTTTGGGGGATCTATCTCTTCTAGTTTAGGAGATATTCGCGTTTAAAGATTTGCATACAAAATATACCTAAAAAAATGTTTTTTGATGCCAACTTTGGGGGGTCTATCTCTTCTAGTTTAGGAGATATTCGCGTTTAAAGATTTGCATACAAAATATGCCTAAAAAATTTTTTTTTTTGATGCCAACTTTGGGGGGTCTATCTCTTCTAGTTTATGAGATATTCACGTTTTAAGATTTGCATACAAAATATGCCTAAAAAAATTTTTTTTGATGCCAACTTTGGGGGGTCTATCTCTTCTAGTTTAGGAGATATTCGCGTTTAAAGATTTGCATACAAAATATGCCTAAAAAATTTTTTTTTTGATGCCAACTTTGGGGGGTCTATCTCTTCTAGTTTAGGAGATATTCGCGTTTAAAGATTTGCATACAAAATATGCCTAAAAAATTTTTTTTTGATGCCAACTTTGGGGGGTCTATCTCTTCTAGTTTAGGAGATATTCGCGTTTAAAGATTTGCATACAAAATATGCCTAAAAAAATTTTTTTTTTGATGCCAACTTTGGGGGCTCTATCTCTTCTAGTTTAGGAGATATTCGCGTTTAAAGATTTGCATACAAAATATGCCTAAAAAAATTTTTTTTTTGATGCTAACTTTGGGGGCTCTATCTCTTCTAGTTTAGGAGATATTCGCGTTTAAAGATTTGCATACAAAATATGCCTAAAAAAAATTTTTTTTGATGCCAACTTTGGGGGGTCTATCTCTTCTAGTTTAGGAGATATTCGCGTTTAAAGATTTGCATACAAAATATGCCTAAAAAAAATTTTTTTTGATGCCAACTTTGGGGGGTCTATCTCTTCTAGTTTAGGAGATATTCGCGTTTAAAGATTTGCATACAAAATATGCCTAAAAAAATTTTTTTTTGATGCCAACTTTGGGGGCTCTATCTCTTCTAGTTTAGGAGATATTCGCGTTTAAAGATTTGCATACAAAATATGCCTAAAAAAAATTTTTTTGATGCCAACTTTGGGGGGTCTATCTCTTCTAGTTTAGGAGATATTCGCGTTTAAAGATTTGCATACAAAATATGCCTAAAAAAAATTTTTTTTTGATGCCAACTTTGGGGGGTCTATCTCTTCTAGTTTATGAGATATTCGCGTTTAAAGATTTGCATACAAAATATGCCTAAAAAAAATTTTTTTTGATGCCAACTTTGGGGTGTCTATCTCTTCTAGTTTAGGAGATATTCGCGTTTAAAGATTTGCATGCAAAATATGCCTAAAAAAATTTTTTTTGATGTAAACTTTGGGGGGTCTATCTCTTCTAGTTTAGGAGATATTCGCGTTTAAAGATTTGCATACAAAATATGCCTAAAAAAAATTTTTGTGATGCCAACTTTGGGGGGTCTATCTCTTCTAGTTTAGGAGATATTCGCGTTTAAAGATTTGCATACAAAATATGCCTAAAAAATTTTTTTTTTGATGCCAACTTTGGGGGGTCTATCTCTTCTAGTTTAGGAGATATTCGCGTTTAAAGATTTGCATACAAAATATGCCTAAAAAATTTTTTTTTGATGCCAACTTTGGGGGGTCTATCTCTTCTAGTTTAGGAGATATTCGCGTTTAAAGATTTGCATACAAAATATGCCTAAAAAATTTTTTTTGATGCCAACTTTGGGGGGTCTATCTCTTCTAGTTTAGGAGATATTCGCGTTTAAAGATTTGCATACAAAATATGCCTAAAAAAAATTTTTTTTGATGCCAACTTTGGGGGGTCTATCTCTTCTAGTTTAGGAGATATTCGCGTTTAAAGATTTGCATACAAAATATGCCTAAAAAAAATTTTTTTTGATGCCAACTTTGGGGGGTCTATCTCTTCTAGTTTAGGAGATATTCGCGTTTAAAGATTTGCATACAAAATATGCCTAAAAAATTTTTTTTGATGCCAACTTTGGGGGGTCTATCTCTTCTAGTTTAGGAGATATTCGCGTTTAAAGATTTGCATACAAAATATGCCTAAAAAAAATTTTTTTTGATGCCAACTTTGGGGGGTCTATCTCTTCTAGTTTAGGAGATATTCGCGTTTAAAGATTTGCATACAAAATATGCCTAAAAAATTTTTTTTTGATGCCAACTTTGGGGGGTCTATCTCTTCTAGTTTAGGAGATATTCGCGTTTAAAGATTTGCATACAAAATATGCCTAAAAAATTTTTTTTGGTGCCAACTTTGGGGGGTCTATCTCTTCTAGTTTAGGAGATATTCGCGTTTAAAGATTTGCATACAAAATATGCCTAAAAAAAATTTTTTTTGATGCCAACTTTGGGGGGTCTATCTCTTCTAGTTTAGGAGATATTCGCGTTTAAAGATTTGCATACAAAATATGCCTAAAAAAAATTTTTTTTGATGCCAACTTTGGGGGGTCTATCTCTTCTAGTTTAGGAGATATTCGCGTTTAAAGATTTGCATACAAAATATGCCTAAAAAAAATTTTTTTTGATGCCAACTTTGGGGGGTCTATCTCTTCTAGTTTAGGAGATATTCGCGTTTAAAGATTTGCATACAAAATATGCCTAAAAAAAATTTTTTTTGATGCCAACTTTGGGGGGTCTATCTCTTCTAGTTTAGGAGATATTCGCGTTTAAAGATTTGCATAAAAAATATGCCTAAAAAAATTTTTTTTTGATGCCAACTTTGGGGGGTCTATCTCTTCTAGTTTAGGAGATATTCGCGTTTAAAGATTTGCATACAAAATATGCCTAAAAAAAATTTTTTTTGATGCCAACTTTGGGGGGTCTATCTCTTCTAGTTTAGGAGATATTCGCGTTTAAAGATTTGCATACAAAATATGCCTAAAAAAATTTTTTTTTTGATGCCAACTTTGGGGGGTCTATCTCTTCTAGTTTAGGAGATATTCGCGTTTAAAGATTTGCATACAAAATATGCCTAAAAAAAAATTTTTTTGATGCCAACTTTGGGGGGTCTATCTCTTCTAGTTTAGGAGATATTCGCGTTTAAAGATTTGCATACAAAATATGCCTAAAAAAAATTTTTTTTTGGTGCCAACTTTGGGGGGTCTATCTCTTCTAGTTTAGGAGATATTCGCGTTTAAAGATTTGCATACAAAATATGTCTAAAAAAAATTTTTTTTGATGCCAACTTTGGGGGGTCTATCTCTTCTAGTTTAGGAGATATTCGCGTTTAAAGATTTGCATACAAAATATGCCTAAAAAAAATTTTTTTTGATGCCAACTTTGGGGGGTCTATCTCTTCTAGTTTAGGAGATATTCGCGTTTAAAGATTTGCATACAAAATATGCCTAAAAAAAATTTTTTTGATGCCAACTTTGGGGGGTCTATCTCTTCTAGTTTAGGAGATATTCGCGTTTAAAGATTTGCATACAAAATATGCCTAAAAAAAATTTTTTTTGATGCCAACTTTGGGGGGTCTATCTCTTCTAGTTTAGGAGATATTCGCGTTTAAAGATTTGCATACAAAATATGCCTAAAAAATTTTTTTTTGATGCCAACTTTGGGGGGTCTATCTCTTCTAGTTTAGGAGATATTCGCGTTTAAAGATTTGCATACAAAATATGCCTAAAAAAAATTTTTTTGATGCCAACTTTGGGGGGTCTATCTCTTCTAGTTTAGGAGATATTCGCGTTTAAAGATTTGCATACAAAATATGCCTAAAAAAAATTTTTTTTGATGCCAACTTTGGGGGGTCTATCTCTTCTAGTTTAGGAGATATTCGCGTTTAAAGATTTGCATACAAAATATGCCTAAAAAATTTTTTTTTGATGCCAACTTTGGGGGGTCTATCTCTTCTAGTTTAGGAGATATTCGCGTTTAAAGATTTGCATACAAAATATGCCTAAAAAAATTTTTTTTGATGCCAACTTTGGGGGGTCTATCTCTTCTAGTTTAGGAGATATTCGCGTTTAAAGATTTGCATACAAAATATGCCTAAAAAAATTTTTTTTGATGCCAACTTTGGGGGGTCTATCTCTTCTAGTTTAGGAGATATTCGCGTTTAAAGATTTGCATACAAAATATGCCTAAAAAAAATTTTTTTGATGCCATCTTTGGGGGGTCTATCTCTTCTAGTTTAGGAGATATTCGCGTTTAAAGATTTGCATACAAAATATGCCTAAAAAAAATTTTTTTAGATGCCAACTTTGGGGGGTCTATCTCTTCTAGTTTAGGAGATATTCGCGTTTAAAGATTTGCATACAAAATATGCCTAAAAAAAAATTTTTTTTGATGCCAACTTTGGGGGGTCTATCTCTTCTAGTTTAGGAGATATTCGCGTTTAAAGATTTGCATAAAAAATATGCCTAAAAAAAATTTTTTTTTGATGCCAACTTTGGGGGGTCTATCTCTTCTAGTTTAGGAGATATTCGCGTTTAAAGATTTGCATACAAAATATGCCTAAAAAAAATTTTTTTTTGATGCCAACTTTGGGGAGTCTATCTCTTCTAGTTTAGGAGATATTCGCGTTTAAAGATTTGCATACAAAATATGCCTAAAAAAAATTTTTTTTTGATGCCAACTTTGGGGGGTCTATCTCTTCTAGTTTAGGAGATATTCGCGTTTAAAGATTTCCATACAAAATATGCCTAAAAAAAATTTTTTTTGATGCCAACTTTGGGGGGTCTATCTCTTCTAGTTTAGGAGATATTCGCGTTTAAAGATTTCCATACAAAATATGCCTAAAAAAAATTTTTTTGATGCCAACTTTGGGGAGTCTATCTCTTCTAGTTTAGGAGATATTCGCGTTTAAAGATTTGCATACAAAATATGCCTAAAAAAAATTTTTTTTGAAGCCAACTTTGGGGTGTCTATCTCTTCTAGTTTAGGAGATATTCGCGTTTAAAGATTTGCATACAAAATATGCCTTAAATTTTTTTTTTTAAATGCCAACTTTGGGGGGTCTATCTCTTCTAGTTTAGGAGATATTCGCGTTTAAAGATTTGCATACAAAATATGCCTAAAAAAATTTTTTTTTGATGCCAACTTTGGGGGGTCTATCTCTTCTAGTTTAGGAGATATTCGCGTTTAAAGATTTGCATACAAAATATGCCTAAAAAAAAATTTTTTTGATGCCAACTTTGGGGGGTCTATCTCTTCTAGTTTAGGAGATATTCGCGTTTAAAGATTTGCATACAAAATATGCCTAAAAAAAATTTTTTTTGATGCCAACTTTGGGGGGTCTATCTCTTCTAGTTTAGGAGATATTCGCGTTTAAAGATTTGCATACAAAATATGCCTAAAAAAAATTTTTTTTGATGCCAACTTTGGGGGGTCTATCTCTTCTAGTTTAGGAGATATTCGCGTTTAAAGATTTGCATACAAAATATGCCTAAAAATTTTTTTTTGATGCCAACTTTGGGGGGTCTATCTCTTCTAGTTTAGGAGATATTCGCGTTTAAAGATTTGCATACAAAATATGCCTAAAAAAAATTTTTTTTGATGCCAACTTTGGGGGGTCTATCTCTTCTAGTTTAGGAGATATTCGCGTTTAAAGATTTGCATACAAAATATGCCTAAAAAAAATTTTTTTTGATGCCAACTTTGGGGGGTCTATCTCTTCTAGTTTAGGAGATATTCGCGTTTAAAGATTTGCATACAAAATATGCCTAAAAAAAATTTTTTTTGAAGCCAACTTTGGGGTGTCTATCTCTTCTAGTTTAGGAGATATTCGCGTTTAAAGATTTGCATACAAAATATGCCTTAAAATTTTTTTTTTAAATGCCAACTTTGGGGGGTCTATCTCTTCTAGTTTAGGAGATATTCGCGTTTAAAGATTTGCATACAAAATATGCCTAAAAAAAATTTTTTTTGATGCCAACTTTGGGGGGTCTATCTCTTCTAGTTTAGGAGATATTCGCGTTTAAAGATTTGCATACAAAATATGCCTAAAAAAAATTTTTTTTGAAGCCAACTTTGGGGGGTCTATCTCTTCTAGTTTAGGAGATATTCGCGTTTAAAGATTTGCATAAAAAAATATGCCTAAAAAAAATTTTTTTTGATGCCAACTTTGGGGGGTCTATCTCTTCTAGTTTAGGAGATATTCGCGTTTAAAGATTTGCATACAAAATATGCCTAAAAAATTTTTTTTTTGATGCCAACTTTGGGGGGTCTATCTCTTCTAGTTTAGGAGATATTCGCGTTTAAAGATTTGCATACAAAATATGCCTAAAAAAAATTTTTTTTGAAGCCAACTTTGGGGGGTCTATCTCTTCTAGTTTAGGAGATATTCGCGTTTAAAGATTTGCATACAAAATATGCCTAAAAAAAATTTTTTTTGATGCCAACTTTGGGGGGTCTATCTCTTCTAGTTTAGGAGATATTCGCGTTTAAAGATTTCCATACAAAATATGCCTAAAAAAAATTTTTTTTGATGCCAACTTTGGGGGGTCTATCTCTTCTAGTTTAGGAGATATTCGCGTTTAAAGATTTCCATACAAAATATGCCTAAAAAAAATTTTTTTGATGCCAACTTTGGGGAGTCTATCTCTTCTAGTTTAGGAGATATTCGCGTTTAAAGATTTGCATACAAAATATGCCTAAAAAAAATTTTTTTTGATGCCAACTTTGGGGGGTCTATCTCTTCTAGTTTAGGAGATATTCGCGTTTAAAGATTTGCATACAAAATATGCCTAAAAAAATTTTTTTTTGATGCCAACTTTGGGGGGTCTATCTCTTCTAGTTTAGGAGATATTCGCGTTTAAAGATTTGCATACAAAATATGCCTAAAAAAATTTTTTTTTGATGCCAACTTTGGGGGGTCTATCTCTTCTAGTTTAGGAGATATTCGCGTTTAAAGATTTGCATACAAAATATGCCTAAAAAAAATTTTTTTTGATGCCAACTTTGGGGGGTCTATCTCTTCTAGTTTAGGAGATATTCGCGTTTAAAGATTTGCATACAAAATATGCCTAAAAAAAATTTTTTTTGATGCCAACTTTGGGGGGTCTATCTCTTCTAGTTTAGGAGATATTCGCGTTTAAAGATTTGCATACAAAATATGCCTAAAAAAAATTTTTTTTTATGCCAACTTTGGGGGGTCTATCTCTTCTAGTTTAGGAGATATTCGCGTTTAAAGATTTGCATACAAAATATGCCTAAAAAAAATTTTTTTGATGCCAACTTTGGGGGGTCTATCTCTTCTAGTTTAGGAGATATTCGCGTTTAAAGATTTGCATACAAAATATGCCTAAAAAAAAATTTTTTTGATGCCAACTTTGGGGGGTCTATCTCTTCTAGTTTAGGAGATATTCGCGTTTAAAGATTTGCATACAAAATATGCCTAAAAAAAATTTTTTTTTATGCCAACTTTGGGGGGTCTATCTCTTCTAGTTTAGGAGATATTCGCGTTTAAAGATTTGCATACAAAATATGCCTAAAAAAAATTTTTTTTTATGCCAACTTTGGGGGGTCTATCTCTTCTAGTTTAGGAGATATTCGCGTTTAAAGATTTGCATACAAAATATGCCTAAAAAAAAATTTTTTTGATGCCAACTTTGGGGGGTCTATCTCTTCTAGTTTAGGAGATATTCGCGTTTAAAGATTTGCATACAAAATATGCCTAAAAAAAATTTTTTTTGATGCCAACTTTGGGGGGTCTATCTCTTCTAGTTTAGGAGATATTCGCGTTTAAAGATTTGCATACAAAATATGCCTAAAAAAATTTTTTTTTGATGCCAACTTTGGGGGGTCTATCTCTTCTAGTTTAGGAGATATTCGCGTTTAAAGATTTGCATACAAAATATGCCTAAAAAAAAATTTTTTTGATGCCAACTTTGGGGGGTCTATCTCTTCTAGTTTAGGAGATATTCGCGTTTAAAGATTTGCATACAAAATATGCCTAAAAAAAATTTTTTTTGATGCCAACTTTGGGGGGTCTATCTCTTCTAGTTTAGGAGATATTCGCGTTTAAAGATTTGCATACAAAATATGCCTAAAAAAAATTTTTTTTTATGCCAACTTTGGGGGGTCTATCTCTTCTAGTTTAGGAGATATTCGCGTTTAAAGATTTGCATACAAAATATGCCTAAAAAAAATTTTTTTTGAAGCCAACTTTGGGGTGTCTATCTCTTCTAGTTTAGGAGATATTCGCGTTTAAAGATTTGCATACAAAATATGCCTTAAAATTTTTTTTTTAAATGCCAACTTTGGGGGGTCTATCTCTTCTAGTTTAGGAGATATTCGCGTTTAAAGATTTGCATACAAAATATGCCTAAAAAAAATTTTTTTTGATGCCAACTTTGGGGGGTCTATCTCTTCTAGTTTAGGAGATATTCGCGTTTAAAGATTTGCATACAAAATATGCCTAAAAAAAATTTTTTTTGAAGCCAACTTTGGGGGGTCTATCTCTTCTAGTTTAGGAGATATTCGCGTTTAAAGATTTGCATACAAAATATGCCTTAAAATTTTTTTTTTAAATGCCAACTTTGGGGGGTCTATCTCTTCTAGTTTAGGAGATATTCGCGTTTAAAGATTTGCATACAAAATATGCCTAAAAAAATTTTTTTTTGATGCCAACTTTGGGGGGTCTATCTCTTCTAGTTTAGGAGATATTCGCGTTTAAAGATTTGCATACAAAATATGCCTAAAAAAAATTTTTTTTGAAGCCAACTTTGGGGGGTCTATCTCTTCTAGTTTAGGAGATATTCGCGTTTAAAGATTTGCATACAAAATATGCCTTAAAATTTTTTTTTTAAATGCCAACTTTGGGGGGTCTATCTCTTCTAGTTTAGGAGATATTCGCGTTTAAAGATTTGCATACAAAATATGCCTAAAAAAAATTTTTTTTGATGCCAACTTTGGGGGGTCTATCTCTTCTAGTTTAGGAGATATTCGCGTTTAAAGATTTGCATACAAAATATGCCTAAAAAAAATTTTTTTTGATGCCAACTTTGGGGGGTCTATCTCTTCTAGTTTAGGAGATATTCGCGTTTAAAGATTTGCATACAAAATATGCCTAAAAAAAATTTTTTTTGATGCCAACTTTGGGGGGTCTATCTCTTCTAGTTTAGGAGATATTCGCGTTTAAAGATTTGCATACAAAATATGCCTAAAAAAAAATTTTTTGATGCCAACTTTGGGGGGTCTATCTCTTCTAGTTTAGGAGATATTCGCGTTTAAAGATTTGCATACAAAATATGCCTAAAAAAAATTTTTTTTGATGCCAACTTTGGGGGGTCTATCTCTTCTAGTTTAGGAGATATTCGCGTTTAAAGATTTGCATAAAAAAATATGCCTAAAAAAAATTTTTTTTGATGCCAACTTTGGGGGGTCTATCTCTTCTAGTTTAGGAGATATTCGCGTTTAAAGATTTGCATACAAAATATGCCTAAAAAATTTTTTTTTTGATGCCAACTTTGGGGGGTCTATCTCTTCTAGTTTAGGAGATATTCGCGTTTAAAGATTTGCATACAAAATATGCCTAAAAAAAATTTTTTTTGAAGCCAACTTTGGGGGGTCTATCTCTTCTAGTTTAGGAGATATTCGCGTTTAAAGATTTGCATACAAAATATGCCTAAAAAAAATTTTTTTTGATGCCAACTTTGGGGGGTCTATCTCTTCTAGTTTAGGAGATATTCGCGTTTAAAGATTTCCATACAAAATATGCCTAAAAAAAATTTTTTTTGATGCCAACTTTGGGGGGTCTATCTCTTCTAGTTTAGGAGATATTCGCGTTTAAAGATTTCCATACAAAATATGCCTAAAAAAAATTTTTTTGATGCCAACTTTGGGGAGTCTATCTCTTCTAGTTTAGGAGATATTCGCGTTTAAAGATTTGCATACAAAATATGCCTAAAAAAAATTTTTTTTGATGCCAACTTTGGGGGGTCTATCTCTTCTAGTTTAGGAGATATTCGCGTTTAAAGATTTGCATACAAAATATGCCTAAAAAAATTTTTTTTTGATGCCAACTTTGGGGGGTCTATCTCTTCTAGTTTAGGAGATATTCGCGTTTAAAGATTTGCATACAAAATATGCCTAAAAAAATTTTTTTTTGATGCCAACTTTGGGGGGTCTATCTCTTCTAGTTTAGGAGATATTCGCGTTTAAAGATTTGCATACAAAATATGCCTAAAAAAAATTTTTTTTGATGCCAACTTTGGGGGGTCTATCTCTTCTAGTTTAGGAGATATTCGCGTTTAAAGATTTGCATACAAAATATGCCTAAAAAAAATTTTTTTTGATGCCAACTTTGGGGGGTCTATCTCTTCTAGTTTAGGAGATATTCGCGTTTAAAGATTTGCATACAAAATATGCCTAAAAAAAATTTTTTTTTATGCCAACTTTGGGGGGTCTATCTCTTCTAGTTTAGGAGATATTCGCGTTTAAAGATTTGCATACAAAATATGCCTAAAAAAAATTTTTTTGATGCCAACTTTGGGGGGTCTATCTCTTCTAGTTTAGGAGATATTCGCGTTTAAAGATTTGCATACAAAATATGCCTAAAAAAAAATTTTTTTGATGCCAACTTTGGGGGGTCTATCTCTTCTAGTTTAGGAGATATTCGCGTTTAAAGATTTGCATACAAAATATGCCTAAAAAAAATTTTTTTTTATGCCAACTTTGGGGGGTCTATCTCTTCTAGTTTAGGAGATATTCGCGTTTAAAGATTTGCATACAAAATATGCCTAAAAAAAATTTTTTTTTATGCCAACTTTGGGGGGTCTATCTCTTCTAGTTTAGGAGATATTCGCGTTTAAAGATTTGCATACAAAATATGCCTAAAAAAAAATTTTTTTGATGCCAACTTTGGGGGGTCTATCTCTTCTAGTTTAGGAGATATTCGCGTTTAAAGATTTGCATACAAAATATGCCTAAAAAAAATTTTTTTTGATGCCAACTTTGGGGGGTCTATCTCTTCTAGTTTAGGAGATATTCGCGTTTAAAGATTTGCATACAAAATATGCCTAAAAAAATTTTTTTTTGATGCCAACTTTGGGGGGTCTATCTCTTCTAGTTTAGGAGATATTCGCGTTTAAAGATTTGCATACAAAATATGCCTAAAAAAAAATTTTTTTGATGCCAACTTTGGGGGGTCTATCTCTTCTAGTTTAGGAGATATTCGCGTTTAAAGATTTGCATACAAAATATGCCTAAAAAAAATTTTTTTTGATGCCAACTTTGGGGGGTCTATCTCTTCTAGTTTAGGAGATATTCGCGTTTAAAGATTTGCATACAAAATATGCCTAAAAAAAATTTTTTTTTATGCCAACTTTGGGGGGTCTATCTCTTCTAGTTTAGGAGATATTCGCGTTTAAAGATTTGCATACAAAATATGCCTAAAAAAAATTTTTTTTGAAGCCAACTTTGGGGTGTCTATCTCTTCTAGTTTAGGAGATATTCGCGTTTAAAGATTTGCATACAAAATATGCCTTAAAATTTTTTTTTTAAATGCCAACTTTGGGGGGTCTATCTCTTCTAGTTTAGGAGATATTCGCGTTTAAAGATTTGCATACAAAATATGCCTAAAAAAAATTTTTTTTGATGCCAACTTTGGGGGGTCTATCTCTTCTAGTTTAGGAGATATTCGCGTTTAAAGATTTGCATACAAAATATGCCTAAAAAAAATTTTTTTTGAAGCCAACTTTGGGGGGTCTATCTCTTCTAGTTTAGGAGATATTCGCGTTTAAAGATTTGCATACAAAATATGCCTTAAAATTTTTTTTTTAAATGCCAACTTTGGGGGGTCTATCTCTTCTAGTTTAGGAGATATTCGCGTTTAAAGATTTGCATACAAAATATGCCTAAAAAAATTTTTTTTTGATGCCAACTTTGGGGGGTCTATCTCTTCTAGTTTAGGAGATATTCGCGTTTAAAGATTTGCATACAAAATATGCCTAAAAAAAATTTTTTTTGAAGCCAACTTTGGGGGGTCTATCTCTTCTAGTTTAGGAGATATTCGCGTTTAAAGATTTGCATACAAAATATGCCTTAAAATTTTTTTTTTAAATGCCAACTTTGGGGGGTCTATCTCTTCTAGTTTAGGAGATATTCGCGTTTAAAGATTTGCATACAAAATATGCCTAAAAAAAATTTTTTTTGATGCCAACTTTGGGGGGTCTATCTCTTCTAGTTTAGGAGATATTCGCGTTTAAAGATTTGCATACAAAATATGCCTAAAAAAAATTTTTTTTGATGCCAACTTTGGGGGGTCTATCTCTTCTAGTTTAGGAGATATTCGCGTTTAAAGATTTGCATACAAAATATAGTAAAGAGAGGTAATCCGGATACTTTTCATAGAGTGCGACTTTAATGCTTGTTTTTGGACTGATGAAATATTTTTTTCGCCATTCCAAATCAATAGAATTATTCTTTGTTTAATTTAGAATCATAATAGAAATAGAATTTTAGCAATAATATTGATGAAAATTAATAAAATTACGATAATATTAATATATGCGCAAGAATGTTACTGCGACGCTTTTATGTAACTCCGTTGAATTCGATCAAACTCGGATGCTCATTTTAAGGAAAAGTTTAATGCATAAAAATGAGAAGATATTATTTCAAAAACATTTTTTTAGAGTTTTATTCCATCAATTCATTTCATTAATTTATTATTTAATTATATATATTTTTATTTATTTTAAGATTGCACTCAATTCTTTGATTTTTCCTCGGTTTTCTTGGCTGACTTCCTCCCACGTTTTTTCTTTTCAGCTTCAATTGGCATTTGAGCCTTTTCCTTTACCATGTTTTTCTCCTTTAGTTTTATCTCCTTTTCTTCTGCCCTTATTTTTTTGTTCCTCTCTCTGGTCAACTTCCGTTCAGCAATTTCTTTCTTTTTTTGTAAATCCTGCCTCAATTTTTCCTCCTGTTCCGCGATAATTTCCTCGGAAGATACAATATACTGGTGTTTGACATTGCTGGCTTTGACCCTCTTCTTCTGACGACGTTTTGGAATTTCTCCTGGCCAGAAATAGCATTGTTTTAGTGTGTCGAAGATCGGTTGAGTCTCAGAAGTTGCAGAGAGTTGGTTTCCAGGGATGACTGGATCATTTGAAGGATTATTGTCGGTGGCCTGATCGTGCTGGTTATTGATAATGGACTCCTCTGAATGTTGGAAAACAATTTTCGGGAAATAAAGACCAGCATAGAAAAGTGGCCCATCCATCCAGCCACTCTGTGGTGACGTTCCCATTTTCCATCCTTCTGCGTTGTGAATGGCAATTTTTGGAGTAATGTCAGTTTTATGAACAGCCATTGGAGGAGCAAGTTCGCCAGTAGCTGACACCCTGAGGAGTACTGTGATACATTGCTTCGGTCCTGAATTTTTAAGAGATGGAACTACACGTGAACCTCTCCTGGACAGGACATTTCCATCTTCCGGTGTCAAAAAGAAAGCACTTTCGTCGCAATTAAAAACACGGTCTGGTGAAATGCTCAGAAGGTTGTGTTCTGTGAAATATCCAAGGCAATTCTGAAACCATTCCGTGAGGTCTTCAGCAGTAACAGTAGCTCTTTCCAATGAGAAGGATTTTGGCTTGCGCATGCTGAGCTCTGGATGACGCTTAAGAAAATTCCTGAACTAAACGTCTCCGGGTCTTCCAGCTGTAAAATGGTTTGGAATTTTGTAGACCTCACAGATGAGTTTAACGCTGTCCAGAACTTGTTCCTTCCCGATGGGATGCCAGCCATCCGCACATCCCAGGATCCATTTGACAAGCTCTTCTTCTTGTTCTTTTGTAAGCGTCGTTTGGCCTGCCATTGGGGCACTCCTCTGGGTATTTGACGGTCAATTTGTTGTGCAGTGTTGTTCTTGGGACATTAAATGTTTTGGATGCATATGCTATGGTAGAACCATCTCGTACACACTGCAAGGCATTCCTAATACCTTCCTTAGAGTCGGGCTTGTCCTTATAGGTCTTTTCTTTTGTTCCCTTTGGCATCTGAAACAGAAAAAGAGTCCTGAACAATGCAAATTCTGAACCAAAATATTGACTTTCACCGCATCCGACATGCATCGAAATGTAAACATTCACAAAAATCACTTATTTCTGTATGAATTATTAATATATTATCAATAAACTCTTACTCACCTTGTAGATCAATAACTACACTAACTTTTATTGATAATTTTGATTGCAAATAATGTTTTATTATATAGAAAAAACACTAAACTTTTTCCAGCGACGAGCTGTCAACAGCAAAATTTTCTCAGAAATTAAATTTTTAGTACACAACCCAGCTGACCCGAGCTTAAAAAATATTTCTCTTACCCACTTATTAAACCGATAAAAATATAATTTTTGGTTTTTCTTAAAGTAGAAAAGTTATATTATGATACTTCAGTAATTAATTACAGAAATAAAAATATAAATTATATTTTAAGTGGATGTATCCGAGTTAAATCGGTCGCGGCATCCGAGTTTTGCAATCGTCGGAGTTACATGGCCTTACTATATGCCTAAAAAAAATTTTTTTTGATGCCAACTTTGGGGGGTCTATCTCTTCTAGTTTAGGAGATATTCGCGTTTAAAGATTTGCATACAAAATATGCCTAAAAAAAAATTTTTTGATGCCAACTTTGGGGGGTCTATCTCTTCTAGTTTAGGAGATATTTGCGTTTAAAGATTTGCATACAAAATATGCCTAAAAAATGATTTATGGAGGAATCACACCTAACACATAAATCAATAACACAAAATTGCGTTTGATTCATAAATTACCACTCTTAATTAAATTTTTTTTTTCTTTAAATTCATTGTTAATTTAAAAAAAAAAAACTAATTTTTAATTACCGAATATTTCGTTTAATGTTCTACAGTTATTTTAAGCAATATTATGTATGTAACAAAAATAAAAGTAATTAATAATAAAATTAATATACAGATTTAGGGTGCTCAATTATTTTGCCATTCAAAATGTAATGAATTATTTGAATTAATTTACATCACTTTTGGATGAATAATTACTTACACTTTTTTTATAATTGTCATTGTTATTTAATTCCATTCT
>NW_026604375.1:0-57189 GCF_024763615.1 Phlebotomus papatasi | reverse complement strand
CTTACATGGGCTTTAGCGAGGGTGACAGAGCTTCATCCTGGAGCAGACGGGCTAGTACGAGTTGTTACAATCAGGCTTAAGGGACAGAAAACAAAACAAGCACCAATTCATAAATTAGTCAAACTTCCTATTGCCATAGAAAACGAGGCTGAGCAGATGATGTCACAACCAGAAATGTCCACCCAACCATCCAACACTGAAGTATTAAATGAAGACTCATCCACGGAAAACCAATCGTCACATAATGAAGTAACGCCATCGCGCCAAACCGGAGCTATTCCCAGACGTCCAGTTACTCGATCTATCACCAAAGCGGTTCTTCTCACTATACTTCATTTTTTAACAATCTTTACGTTCGTATTTGCTAACAACTACACTTTGATGACACCAAACCCAGGACTCTACATTGAGAAAATAGGTGCAGCTCATCTTAGTAGAGGAAAATTGAGAATGGAATTGTCTTTTCCAAGATCATCCTTCATCAGTGAATATAATCAAACCATGAAAATTTGGAATCAAACCAAGCAGTTATGTGAAGATACAAGAAAACTTTACAGCACTTCCCAATGCATGGTTCTCATTCAACATCTGGAACATGAGAAGGATTTACTGTTAAATCAACTCTCAGAGATTCAAAATTTCATTCCAAGGAAACGTAAAAAACGAGGGATTTTTGGCTCATTAATGAAGTTTATTCTTGGCAACGGAGATGACGACTTGTATACCCATTTAGACGCTCTCGGCCACAATCATAATGCACTTTTACAAACGATGAACCAACAAACTCTCCTACTGAACACTAGGATTTCTCAATCCAATGAAATCACCCAGCAAAAAATGAAGTTATTTAACGAGAGAGCTCAACAGCTTCAGCAAACAATCACAGAAATGCAGCCTTGGAACATACGAACCGACCACAATAAACTGGAGATTCTCATGTTAACCACATATCTGGGAGCCATTGGGTACTTTCAAGAACTAGAACAAAAATATCACTCGCTACTTCGTGTACTTACCAACAAAGGAAGTGGAATCGAACTTATCACTCAGGTTCAAATAAACGAGAGGATTGAGGCAGCCCACAAAAGACTTGACGCAAGTCTCATGGTTTCAAAGCAGCTTCAACAAACTGTCAACTTTAAGATGAACAACGAGACACTTTTCGTTTATGTCTATTTTCAGATAATCGAGACGAAGGTATATGAATTGATTCATCTAACACCTATACCGAGTCATCTTTATAACAACACGTTCGCACTACAAGACATCAATAGTTCGCTAATGGGAGTGGACTATCATGATCAGCGATACCTTGTCATGAAAGACTCTGATCTGGAACGATGTCACACGTTGCAGCCTGGTGAATACATTTGTGAAGCAGACATAGTATATGAGCTATCCCAACATCCTTCCTGTGCCATTGATGAAGTATTTAGCAGACATGAAGGGGAAATCTGTCCTACCAAGAAGGTTGCTGTAAAGCAGATTATCTGGAAAAGGCTGTACAGTGAGAACACTTGGTTCTTCATGGCAGAACGACCAACATCAATAGCCATTCTGTGCAGTGGATCTCGAGAGGAACTTCTGCTGAATACTACGGGCATTCTGCAAGTGAGGAGGAATTGTTTTGTCAAAACAAAGGCGCTTACATTGAGGGCCATGTTCCGGACGAGGAACATTTTTAATTTTAAGTAAAGTTTTATAATCCCACGAGCATGAAAATAGCATATTTTTAGGATTAGTTTTTGACCATAATTTGAACCGTTATCCTATTTTTATATGCAAGATCAATTTTCTATACTCTTTAATTCCAAGTATACTTAATACCATTTGCTAGATCCTTTTAGTTTATCCTAAAACCATATGAATCATTAAAGATGTCACATAGGATTTTCAAACCCATTTTAAAAGTAGTTTGAATTTGAATTCCGGATAGAAAGATATATCTACAGATTCAGGCTAACATAAATTATCATATTCTAAAGGATTCATCCTTAATATTTAAATATTTTAAGAGATATTAAAGAATTTCATTTTTAATTGAACATTCACCCGGTGAATGACCGATGAAATTGTGCGTCATTGGGTGCAAAAGAGAAATGGGAAAAATGCAATTCTGCAGATAGGGCATATACCAAATTTTAGGGACTTAGCATAATTGATGTAAATAATGCTCATAGGTGGGAGTGGAAGAGATTTTTGTATAAAAGACCATAATTTGTGAAAATAAATTCAGATTCGCATCGAGAACCCAGGACTTCTCATTTCAGCGGCAATAAGTAAGTTGCCTTTTCCTTATTTGCGAATTTCCTTGGCCTACTTTCAGCGGCACATACAGTGCCTTCCACTCCAGCGGCCAAGTATTCTGGCTTCTTCAGCGGCATTAGATTGCCTATCTTCAGCAGCCAGAAGAGGCTCCGCTGCCTACCACTGCGGCTTTAAATAGCCTTCTTTAAGTGGCAGCCGGGACTTTAAATATTTGAAGCACCTTCTATCCTGAGGCATTCGTGCCCAGTGCAGAGATTCAAATCTCTATTACGTTCTGGAGGCATCAGAATTCTGGTCGCCATAACTGAGGGGCATCTTGCCTATATCCCAGTGGCATTAAATTGCCGTTACCAAGGGCGTCTTTTAAAAGACGCCGAGCGACACTGAAAGGATAGAAAGCTTCGGGCATTTATCGTCCCAAAGAGCAAGGAAATTTCTTGGCGAGATCTGAGAAATTTTCTTCCTCTTAGTGGCTCCTTTAGCCTATTTAGGAGCCTACATTGGTCCTTCGAGACCACGTGCTAAGGATTTCATATATTTCCAGTGAGCTCTTCTACTATCAGCGAGGAAAATAAGGTGAAAAACTCACCTGAGCGGACTCAGCGATTAGTGAAGAAGTGGCTGGAGGACAACGCCAGGAGAGTCGAGGAGGGGTCGAAGTTACCATTTAAAAAACGTATCTCCATTGAAGAGTATCGTCGAAGAAAGGCAAGGCTTCCCCCAAAGGACTTCATTCCGAAGGAAAAGTCACCACCACCATTCAAAATCCCGAAACTCCAAAAGAAGAGGGTTTCCCATCAGGAACATAAATCACCCCTGGAAGAAGTGGAACCTAGTAAGCGCGTGAACGATCATCAGCGAAAAGTGATACAGCGCTCAGACAGAGCACAGAATCCTCCGAGGCACTTACAACCCTCGGGGAATAGGCAGGCTATACCTCGACCTCAGAGGTACGAACCATTCCTACGGCATACACAGAGGGAGGAAGAGGTACCATCAGCTGCGCCACTGGTCCAGAGAGAAATCTCTAATTCGATCACCATAACCATCCCGAACGGCCCCACTGCCATCAATCAGCTTCAAAATCTGCAAAAACTCCTGCCCCTGGGGCTTCCGAGAGAAGAAAAACGCAAAGGCAGGAAGAGAGGCGGGAAGCTTGTCCGAATCAGGCAATTGAAGGCCGTGCTCAGGAAATTGAGCAAAACAAAAAAATAATTTGTAATATCTATTATTCATCAATAAAATTATTGAAAAGTAACTCACAATGGATACTGAAAAGGTTATTAGCGAGCAAAATGTGATCCTTGAAGATCTTCAAAAACTCAAGGATAAGTTCTCCAAGGAAGGGCCTTCTCGTCGTGCAAAAAAGGGTATTGCCTACTATGATGAGATCCTGAAGGAATTATCCTCCGATTGGCAGGATTTCACGAACAATCATTCTGATTTGGTACAACACGCGTCAATAGATGATTCGTACTTTAAAAGTGACACGTATAATGCTGGCAAAGCATTATTTGACAAAGTAAGAACAATGGTGCAAACAGCCAAGATCACTGATTTCGCTTCAGATACGAAAACCGTGCCACCTATGTTGAAAAGTCAAGACACAAACCGTGTTGAAGCTCCTCAAACTCTTACCGACCTTCCTCAAGCTGACCCACATCCACAACGGCGTTCACTTGGTAATCGCCTACGCCAACTTCTTGTGGACATTCAAGATGGTGAGGAATTGGAAAACAATTCTACAGAGTGGAATCGTTCAAACAATTTACCAAAGCTGCCTCCAGTGCAGCTTATGAAGTTTTCCGGAAATGACGAGGATTGGCAGAGCTTTATTGAACTTTTCACCAGCGTCATTCATAACAATCCATCGCTCAGCGGTGTACAAAAAATGCAATATCTTGCTGCTCAACTAGAGGGGCAGCCAAAACGGCTGATCGCGCGTCTTACACTCACAAATTCCAATTATGAGAGCGCACTCAGCATTTTGAAGGAACGATATGAAAACAAGCGTCATATGGTCATGAGTTACATGAACTCTATTGTGCACTATAAAAGACTTTCAAGTGGATCAGCTGAAGACGTTATCAAGTTACATGATTGTATTAATGCATGTCTGGAAGGTCTGAAAAATCTGGGTTACAATGTCACCTCCTGGGATCCCATGATTGTTGCTATCGCTATGATGAAATTCGATACTGAAACCAACCAATCATTTGAAGAAAGCATTGATGACATTAATTCAGTGCCGACAGTAAAAGAACTTCTTAAATTTCTCCTCAAGAGATTTCGCGTTTTACGCACAACATCAAAAGACTCTCAACATTCAAAGGAATATAAGAAGAAATCTTTCCATGTCACCGCCACTCACTCGATCTCCTGCTCCAAATGCAATAAAAATCATCCATTGATCAAGTGCTTCTCATTCAAAAAGCTGGATCCCCAGGAGAGAAAGCAACATGCAGTTAATAACAATCTCTGCTTCAATTGTCTCTCCCATGACAAGAATGAGAAATGTCAAAGCATTAAGTCTTGCTTCAAGTGCAATAAAAAGCATCATACTTTGCTCCACCTTGAACAAAAACGAAATTCTGATAAAAAGGAGACATCCAAAGCTACTTATTCAAAAGATTCTAAAGAAGCAAAATCAGAGGAGCAAGTTAAATCGAATGATGGAGCTGTAGCTTTTCATGTAAACACCAGCTCAGTTGTACTCCCAACAGCTCAAGTAAAAATTCAAGATCGTCATGGCATTTGGCAAACATTTAGGGCATTACTCGACACTGGATCGGGAGACACCTTTATTTCTGAAGACGCAGCACAAATGCTCAAACTTCCAAGACAGAAGGTCATTACCTCAATCAAGGGCATAGGAGAAGTTAATGCCGGAGTTTGCAAATCGACAGTAGATATTACAATAGCTTCACGCATTCAATCCACTCAAAAATGGCATACAACTGCTCTTATTTTACCAAAGTTGTCGTCTTTCTTACCAACAAAGCCTATTTCATCCAGTTTTTCTCTACATTTAACTGAGAAAATTGTTTTGGCGGATCCCAAATTCAACATTCCAGGAAGTATCGATCTCATCATCGGGACTAACATATATGCCCAGATCGTTAAGACCAATCTCAAAAGGGATCAAAATGGACTTATTGCTCAAGACACAGAACTAGGATGGATAATTTTAGGCAGTACCGTCAACCCACGCTCCACCAAGGAAGTAATCAGCATGATCTCCGTTGCTGAAATCGATCGCTCTTTAAAACAATTTTGGGAGATAGATGTGGATGACACCACGGCAGAACAGCAGAAAGAAGAATGTGAGTTACATTTTGCAAATACACATTCCAGAGAACCCGACGGTCGTTATCAAGTGCGCCTGCCTTTCAAAAGGAACGCTGATATTGAGCTTGGAGAATCTCGTAACCAAGCTCTTGCACGTTTTTTATCCATGGAGAAAAAGTTCACAAAAGATCAAGCATTGAAAACTGAATATTCCAACTTCATGAGAGAATATCTTGAACTCGGGCACATGTCTCCGGTGCCAAATTTTTCCGGCCCATCCAATATGGTTTACTATTTACCGCACCATGCCGTTTTTAAGGCTGATAGTACAACCACCAAAACTCGCGTAGTCTTCGATGCATCAGCTAAAACGTCATCTGGTGTTTCATTGAACCAGATGTTGCATACGGGACCCAAACTGCAACAAGACTTGCCGCTTATCCTGACAAGATGGAGAAAATATCAATTCGTCTATACCGCAGATATCGAAAAAATGTTTCGACAAATCACTCTTCATAAGGATGATAGGGACTTCCACCGAATTTTGTACAGAGATAATCCTCGGGAACCAATTCAAGAATTCCAGCTGAATACCGTCACCTATGGTACCGCCCCAGCAACATACCTATCTGTACAAACTCTTCACCAACTTGCAGCAGATGAAGGTCATCAATATCCAGCAGCAGCGAAAGTTCTTAAAAATGACTTCTACGTGGACGACATGCTCACGGGAACACATACTCTTGAGGACGCGAGGCAATTGCGCTCAGACATAATTGCTCTAATGACAAAGAGGCAATTAAATCTTCGTAAATGGACAAGTAACTCCAAAGCTCTGATGGCTGATATTCCAGAACATCTCAGAGAAAAGGGTGTGATTCATCTCACGGAAAATGAAGTAATAAAATCACTTGGTGTGTATTGGAGTCCAGTCAATGATGTTTTCCAATTCACCATCTCAGTCAAGGAACGTTCTGTATTCACAAAAAGAGAGATAGTCTCAGAAGCTGCATCTATTTTTGATCCTACTGGATGGATTGCTCCGGTAATTCTCCGTGCCAAGCTTATCATTCAACTTCTCTGGAAAGAAGATATATCCTGGGATGAAAGGCCACCTGAGTGGATCATCAGAATGTGGAAGGACTTTCATGACGATATAGTCAACATCGAAAAATTGCGGATTGCAAGATGGATGAATTATACCCCTGAGGTCGAAATAGAGATACATGGCTTTGCGGATGCTTCCGAGAAGGCTTATGCAGCCTGCGTCTACATGAGAACAACAAGCAAAGATACAATCAATGTGCATCTTCTTACAACAAAAACTCGTGTAGTTCCACTCAAGGGTAAAGTCTCACTCCCCAGATTAGAATTGTGCGCAGCGCTCTTACTAGCCAATCTGATGAAAATCATTATCGAGGGTCTAGACATCAAGATTGATGCTATCTACGCATGGTCTGACAGCGAGATTACTCTCTCCTGGATCAAGAGAGATGCAGCCACTTGGAATACATATGTGGGAAATCGTGTCTCCAAGATTCATCAAGCCTTGCCCAAAGACGTTTGGGGACATGTTGTGTCGGAAGATAATCCGGCAGATGTTGCCTCAAGGGGTATCTCTGCGAAACAGCTGTGTAAACACGAGCTCTACTGGCGGGGCCCAAGCTGGCTACGCCATCGCCATGATTCGTGGCCTTCCAACAACAAAGATGATCAATTAGCCATGATTGAGAAGGAAATGTTAAAGGCTTCCGGGGCATACTTCTCTTACGGGATGATGGTATCTGAGGCACATGCTGCAGAAGCTTTTGACTCCATAGCTGATCCACCAAATAAAACTGAAGTTTTCCTCAACAAATCTTCATCGTTTAGAAAGTTAATTATCGTCATCGCGCTTTTGTTGAGATTTATTGTGAATTTCAAAAAATCACCAGAGGAAAAGATTAAAGGAAACTTAACTTCTGAAGAACGACGTAAGGCAAGACTTCAAATTATCAGAATGGTTCAAGGAATACATTTTGCAGACGAAATCCAAGCTCTACGTAACAACAGACCTCTTGCTAAGAATAGTAAGATTAAAGACCTCAATCCATTTCTGGATGAAGGCATAATCAAAGTAGGTGGGCGAATCGCCAATTCTCAATTATCATCTTCGGCGAAGAACCCTATACTACTCCCAAAATGTCACACAACTGAAACAATAATCCGTGAAATCCACAATGAAATGTTGCATGCTGGAGCTCAGTTAACCTTAAACCAGATACGCACACAATATTGGATTTTGAAGGGCCTCAGTTATGTTAAAATGGTTCTAAGACAGTGTGTGAAATGTGCTAAGTGCAAAGCAGTTTCCAACACACAGCTCATGGGTAGTCTCCCTACCTCCAGAGTTACTCCAGCTCCCGCCTTTTCTCGCTGCGGCATAGATTATGCTGGACCAATTATCACTAGAAGGAACAAAGGAAGGGGTAACATCAACGAGAAATCTTATATCGCAGTATTTGTGTGCCTAGTAACAAAAGCGATACACCTCGAAGCAGTCACTGATCTAAGTACTGAGGCCTTCCTTGCAGCACTTCGACGGTTCATCGCTAGGAGAGGCAAGCCAACTAAGATTATGAGCGACAACGGCACCAACTTCGTGGGCGCTAGGCGTGTATTGGATCAAGAAACCGCGCTGGCAATCAAACAAGCCACGCAAGAGGCCATACCAAAACTTGCTCAAGAGGAAATAGATTGGACATTCATTCCTCCAGGAGCTCCCCATTTTGGTGGTCTTTGGGAAGCTGCCGTTAAATCTGTTAAATATCATTTAATCAGAGTTATTGGGCTCACCAAACTCACTTTCGAAGAATTGGCCACTTTATTAACTCAGGTCGAGGCCTGCGTTAATTCAAGACCTATCGCTCCCATATCAGATGATCCGAATGATTTGGAAGCACTTACGCCTGGTCATTTCTTAATTGGTAGGGCACTCACTTCGCCTCCCCAAGTCGATCAAGCTGATCTCAATCTCTCGAGCAGATGGAAGCAAGTTACCAAGTTGCACCATCAACTTTGGAAAAGATGGTCGCTTGAGTATTTAACTACACTTCAGCAGAGAACTAGATGGAGAGTGAAAAGGCAGACGCCGAGGATCGGGGAACTGGTTTTGTTAAAAGAAGATAACACCCCGCCACTTACATGGGCTTTAGCGAGGGTGACAGAGCTTCATCCTGGAGCAGACGGGCTAGTACGAGTTGTTACAATCAGGCTTAAGGGACAGAAAACAAAACAAGCACCAATTCATAAATTAGTCAAACTTCCTATTGCCATAGAAAACGAGGCTGAGCAGATGATGTCACAACCAGAAATGTCCACCCAACCATCCAACACTGAAGTATTAAATGAAGACTCATCCACGGAAAACCAATCGTCACATAATGAAGTAACGCCATCGCGCCAAACCGGAGCTATTCCCAGACGTCCAGTTACTCGATCTATCACCAAAGCGGTTCTTCTCACTATACTTCATTTTTTAACAATCTTTACGTTCGTATTTGCTAACAACTACACTTTGATGACACCAAACCCAGGACTCTACATTGAGAAAATAGGTGCAGCTCATCTTAGTAGAGGAAAATTGAGAATGGAATTGTCTTTTCCAAGATCATCCTTCATCAGTGAATATAATCAAACCATGAAAATTTGGAATCAAACCAAGCAGTTATGTGAAGATACAAGAAAACTTTACAGCACTTCCCAATGCATGGTTCTCATTCAACATCTGGAACATGAGAAGGATTTACTGTTAAATCAACTCTCAGAGATTCAAAATTTCATTCCAAGGAAACGTAAAAAACGAGGGATTTTTGGCTCATTAATGAAGTTTATTCTTGGCAACGGAGATGACGACTTGTATACCCATTTAGACGCTCTCGGCCACAATCATAATGCACTTTTACAAACGATGAACCAACAAACTCTCCTACTGAACACTAGGATTTCTCAATCCAATGAAATCACCCAGCAAAAAATGAAGTTATTTAACGAGAGAGCTCAACAGCTTCAGCAAACAATCACAGAAATGCAGCCTTGGAACATACGAACCGACCACAATAAACTGGAGATTCTCATGTTAACCACATATCTGGGAGCCATTGGGTACTTTCAAGAACTAGAACAAAAATATCACTCGCTACTTCGTGTACTTACCAACAAAGGAAGTGGAATCGAACTTATCACTCAGGTTCAAATAAACGAGAGGATTGAGGCAGCCCACAAAAGACTTGACGCAAGTCTCATGGTTTCAAAGCAGCTTCAACAAACTGTCAACTTTAAGATGAACAACGAGACACTTTTCGTTTATGTCTATTTTCAGATAATCGAGACGAAGGTATATGAATTGATTCATCTAACACCTATACCGAGTCATCTTTATAACAACACGTTCGCACTACAAGACATCAATAGTTCGCTAATGGGAGTGGACTATCATGATCAGCGATACCTTGTCATGAAAGACTCTGATCTGGAACGATGTCACACGTTGCAGCCTGGTGAATACATTTGTGAAGCAGACATAGTATATGAGCTATCCCAACATCCTTCCTGTGCCATTGATGAAGTATTTAGCAGACATGAAGGGGAAATCTGTCCTACCAAGAAGGTTGCTGTAAAGCAGATTATCTGGAAAAGGCTGTACAGTGAGAACACTTGGTTCTTCATGGCAGAACGACCAACATCAATAGCCATTCTGTGCAGTGGATCTCGAGAGGAACTTCTGCTGAATACTACGGGCATTCTGCAAGTGAGGAGGAATTGTTTTGTCAAAACAAAGGCGCTTACATTGAGGGCCAGCATCACCATGAACTATCAAGTTAATGATATGTTCAGTCGTTCCATCTTGTTCTCTGAAATCAACACTACAGAGTTCAGGGAACAATCACCACTTACTTTACAATCATCAACCATCATCAGAAGTTCTGAAGACATCTTTGAAAAGGTTGCTCAACCAGTACCTACCGTGATTCCATTGATGTTATCTCCAACGCCTAGGAACACTACATCCTACTCCATAGGAGGGATAGTTATATCCATTATCCTGATCATCATTTTATGGAAGACACGACAATGTTGGTTGAAACCACTACAGAAGAGTTGCTCAAGCAGACCAGCAAGGGAGCAGTCACCAGATGCACAACAAGAAGCAGATAAAGCATCAACCTACACCCTGCCTTTATCCCACCGGTTGCGGCGTATTCTACGAAGAAGTGAGAATAACAAGCAGCAGTCCGGCGGCCCCCAAGATGTTCCGGACGAGGAACATTTTTAATTTTAAGTAAAGTTTTATAATCCCACGAGCATGAAAATAGCATATTTTTAGGATTAGTTTTTGACCATAATTTGAACCGTTATCCTATTTTTATATGCAAGATCAATTTTCTATACTCTTTAATTCCAAGTATACTTAATACCATTTGCTAGATCCTTTTAGTTTATCCAAAAACCATATGAATCCTTAAAGATGTCACATAGGATTTTCAAACCCATTTTAAAAGTAGTTTGAATTTGAATTCCGGATAGAAAGATATATCTACAGATTCAGGCTAACATAAATTATCATATTCTAAAGGATTCATCCTTAATATTTAAATATTTTAAGAGATATTAAAGAATTTCATTTTTAATTGAACATTCACCCGGTGAATGACCGATGAAATTGTGCGTCATTGGGTGCAAAAGAGAAATGGGAAAAATGCAATTCTGCAGATAGGGCATATACCAAATTTTAGGGACCTAGCATAATTGATGTAAATAATGCTCATAGGTGGGAGTGGAAGAGATTTTTGTATAAAAGACCATAATTTGTGAAAATAAATTCAGATTCGCATCGAGAACCCAGGACTTCTCATTTCAGCGGCAATAAGTAAGTTGCCTTTTCCTTATTTGCGAATTTCCTTGGCCTACTTTCAGCGGCACATACAGTGCCTTCCACTCCAGCGGCCAAGTATTCTGGCTTCTTCAGCGGCATTAGATTGCCTATCTTCAGCAGCCAGAAGAGGCTCCGCTGCCTACCACTGCGGCTTTAAATAGCCTTCTTTAAGTGGCAGCCGGGACTTTAAATATTTGAAGCACCTTCTATCCTGAGGCATTCGTGCCCAGTGCAGAGATTCAAATCTCTATTACGTTCTGGAGGCATCAGAATTCTGGTCGCCATAACTGAGGGGCATCTTGCCTATATCCCAGTGGCATTAAATTGCCGTTACCAAGGGCGTCTTTTAAAAGACGCCGAGCGACACTGAAAGGATAGAAAGCTTCGGGCATTTATCGTCCCAAAGAGCAAGGAAATTTCTTGGCGAGATCTGAGAAATTTTCTTCCTCTTACTGGCTTCTTTAGCCTATTTTGGAGCCTACACTGAGCTTTACTTCTCTAAATTTTGGGGTAAGTTTAGTACGCCTGTCTTTTACGACAAAAATTTCTTGATCGTTTTTATATTGAATAGGCTCTGATCTTTTCTGATTAATTTTCTTAATAATATTTTCTTTCTTTTTATTTATTTCTGGAGTAATTTTCACATAGAAATCATTCTGATATTTCATCAACAATTCCAAATTTGGAGTTAAACTTTCATCATATTTTCTTCCAAAGAATAGTTCGAAAGGAGTATGTTTCGTCGTCGAATGAATTGAATTGTTATAGAAGAAAATACATTGATTAATTTTACTTTCAATGGAATATTCTTTATATTCAGGTGTATCATTAGCAATTCTAAGAAGTTCTAAAAGTGATGAATGGAATCTTTCGATTGGAGCATTAGAACTATGTCCTTTGACAGAGGTAATGTGAAGATCTATTTTAGAAGATGAGCAAAAATTTTTGAATTCAATCGAATTAAATCGACATTCTTGGTCTAAAATCAATAGTTTAGGTTTTCCGTAAGATGAAAGGGACAGGTAATCCTAACCGGCTTATGTAGGTGAGATTCTTAACGTGAGCTAACTCGGAGTGCATGCAAATTCGATTTAGAGCTGAAGTTGGGAGACGCCATTCAGTTATCTTGAATAAAATTCGTGAAATTATACAAATTTTGTATTTAAACCAAAATATCAAGGATTTGGATGAACTGACAGAAAAGTGATATATGGGTGAAATGTAGACCAGAATGTTCTCTATAATTTTCTCATAGAACATGATCTCATCGATTACTCAGAAGCCAAGATAAGCGAGGTTTTTTGTTTCTTAACTCGTTTTTTCATCCAGAGTTCCCCAAGTAGTCATTTGTTGAACTTCAACTATATCAAAGAATTCTTGTATTTTGCGGGACTTTCCATTTAAACCCCTATTTTAAGTGTCTTGGTGGAGTAGAGGCAGTCAAATTGGCATCTGAGTGATTTCAAAGCGTTATTATGGGAAAAATCAATTTTTTCACACTTAAACGGCAAAATCGGAGTGATAGCGTAGTCTGAGTGGAAAATGATGTATGGACGAAATGTAGAGACAAATGTGCTCTACAATTATGTCGAAGTAATCATCAAAATCGGTTTAGCGACAGTCGAGATAATTGAGGTTATGTGATATTGAAATTGGTTTTTCGACTGTGGCGCCCCTGGTGTTGGTCCCACGAAGTTCAAATATTCTAGAAAGTTGTAGCATTTGGTGAGATCTTTCGTTTAAGCCCTCATTTATCAAAATCGGTCACATAGAACCGGAGATATGATTTTTTGAATTTCGTGAACTTTGACCCCTCATATCTCCGGTTCTATTGAAACCACAGCGCACATACGCACCATTTTGGAAACGTCCTAGACTGGACTACAACATACTAAAATTTCATTAACTTGCACAATGCCGTTTTTGAGAAAAGTGACTTTGAATTTCGATGAATTTTGACGCTATCACAGCGCCACCTGTGGTGACTTTTTGAACTTCCATCTGAAAGTGCTCATCGAGACGAAACCAAAAAGGTAAAATTTAGGTCGCTATGTTAATTAGAACCGGAGATAGAGGCCGGTCAATGTTCGAACTTTGACCCCTTATAGCTCGGGTCAGGGGTTATGGATCGACTTAAGGTTTTTTTGTTTGATAGGTATAATCAACGGCTACAACATACTAAAATTTCAGCCCGATTGCATAAGGAATTTTTGAGTTATTTAACTTTTAAGATTTAAAAATTTTCTTTTTAAAAAAAAGCGCCCCTAGCGGTGGTTTTATGAACTTGCGATGTTAGAAGGGGAAGTGGCATTTCACGAGAGCTTTCCAAAAAGCCCTCACTTTTTAAATTCTGACAATTAGAACCGGAGTTATGGCCATTTTAAGAAAATTTTTTTGGACCCTTATAGCTCGGGTCAGGGGGGTCGGGGGACCTTAAGTTTGATATTTATGGAAAGCTCTAAGACCCAGCTATAACATACTAAAATTTGAGCCCGCTCGATGCCATAGGGGCGGAGCTATTGAGAAAACAAAAAAAGGAGGGTCTTCAAAATGGCGGAAGGAGGGGTGGGGGGTGGGGGGTCAATGCACCAAGTTGCAATTTTCACCCGATATATAACCTTTGGCGAAAACCGCAAGTCGATATCTTTTTTAGTTTAGGAGCTATTAAGCTCCAAAGAGCGGCCGGACGGCCGGCCGGCCGGCCGGCCGGCCGTCCGGCCGCTCTTTGGAGCTTAATAGCTACTAAACTAAAAAAGATATCGACTTGCGGTTTTCGGCAAAGGTTAAATATCGTATGAAAATTGCAACTTGGTGCATTGACCCCCCACCCCCCACCCCTCCTTCCGCCATTTTGAAGACCCCCCTTTTTTTGTTTTCTCAATAGCTCCGCCCCTATGGCATCGAGCGGGCTCAAATTTTAGTATGTTATAGCTGGGCCTTAGAGCTTTCCATCAGTACCAAACTTAAGGTCCCCCGACCCCCCTGACCCGAGCTATAAGGGTCCAAAAAAATTTTCTTAAAATGGCCATAACTCCGGTTCTAATTGTCAGAATTTAAAAAGTGAGGGCTTTTTGGAAAGCTCTCGTGAAATGCCACTTCCCCTTCTAACATCGCAAGTTCATAAAACCACCGCTAGGGGCGCTTTTTTTAAAAAGAAAATTTTTAAATCTTAAAAGTTAAATAACTCAAAAATTCCTTATGCAATCGGGCTGAAATTTTAGTATGTTGTAGCCGTTGATTATACCTATCAAACAAAAAAAACCTTAAGTCGATCCATAACCCCTGACCCGAGCTATAAGGGGTCAAAGTTCGAACATTGACCGGCCTCTATCTCCGGTTCTAATTAACATAGCGACCTAAATTTTACCTTTTTGGTTTCGTCTCGATGAGCACTTTCAGATGGAAGTTCAAAAAGTCACCATAGGTGGCGCTGTGATAGCGTCAAAATTCATCGAAATTCAAAGTCACTTTTCTCAAAAACGGCATTGTGCAAGTTAATGAAATTTTAGTATGTTGTAGTCCAGTCTAGGACGTTTCCAAAATGGTGCGTATGTGCGCTGTGGTTAAAACAGAACCGGAGATATGAGGGGTCAAAGTTCACGAAATTCAAAAAATCATATCTCCGGTTCTATGTGACCGATTTTGATGAATGAGGGCTTAAACGAAAGATCTCACCAAATGCTACAACTTTCTAGAATATTTGAACTTCGTGGAACCAACACCAGGGGCGCCACAGTCGAAAAACCAATTTCAATATCACATAACCTCAATTATCTCGACTGTCGCTGAACCAATTTTGATGAATACTTCGACATAATTGTAGAGCATATTTGTCTCTACATTTCGTCCATACATCATTTTCCGATCAGACTACGTTATCACTCCGATTTTGCCGTTTAAGTGTGAAAAAATTGATTTTTCCCATAATAACGCTTTGAAATCACTCAGATGCCAATTTGACTGCCTCTACTCCACCAAGACACTTAAAATAGGGTTTTAAATGGAAAGTCCCACAAAATACAACAATTCTTTGATATAGTTGAAGTTCAACAAATGACTACTTGGGAAACTCTGGATGAAAAAACGAGTTAAGAAACAAAAAACCTCGCTTATCTTGACTTCTGAGTAATCGATGAGATCATTTTCTATGGAAAAATTATAGAGAACATTCTGGTCTACATTTCACCCATATATTACTTTTGTGCCAGTTCATCCAAATCCTTGATATTTTGGTTTAAATACAAAATTTGTATAATTTCACGAATTTTATTCAAGATAACTGAATGGCGTCTCCCAACTTCAGCTCTAAATCGAATTTGCATGCACTCCGAGTTAGCTCACGTTAAGAATCTCACCTACATAAGCCGGTTAGGATTATCTGTCCCTTTTCTTTGCATATTTTGCAGGAATTTATCAATTTTGTAATTTTTGATTTCATTTTTGGAAAATAAGAATCTCGTCTTATATGAAAATAAATTTCATTTATTCCACGATGTCCGTTGGAATTGTGTTGATTTTCAATAATTTTGAATCTTGTTCATTTTCTTCAGTAATATTTTGAACGTTTTTGATACATTTTACCAGTTTAAAAAGTTTATTTCTTGAGAAATAGTGTGAGTAAATTTCTTGTATTCGAGTAAAAAGTTCTAGATCGGGACAGTAAATTCCACAGGATTTCTTGGGCGGCATAGCTGTCTTTAGAAGCCAAATTATCATATCGTCATTATAAGCTGGATACTGAAAAGTATGACGTTTTTTTGTTTTGAACAATATTTCAAATTTTGAATGAGGGGTTTCATTGTTTTTAAGACAATTATTTGATTCGAAAAGTCATTTAATAAATTTTCAGAAATTGGAATATTATCTACTGTATCTTCTTGAGCGCTATGGACTGTATCCATTTCGTCAGAATATTGAGTGAGAGATGAATCTCTAGATTCAATTTCTTTTTCGTTCATATTAACTTCTTCGATTTTAACTCGAGAAAGCGCATCTGCGTTAGAATTAATTTTTCCAAGTTTGTAGATTATCTCATAATCAAATTCTTCTAGCTTTAGACGCCATCTAATTAATTTAGAATTGGGTTCTTTAATTGAAAATAACCATGTCAAGGGTCGATGATCTGTATAAATTTTAAATTTTCTACCAAATAGGTAAGGACGAAAGTATTTGGTTGCCCATACAATAGCTAGTAATTCTTTTTCGATTGTAGAATACTTCTGTTCCGTATCAGTTAATGTTCTACTTGCGTAACAGATAGGTTTATCATGTCCTACATTTCCTTGGGATAAAACTGCACCTATAGCAATATTTGAGGCGTCAGTTGTAAGAATGAATTCTTTATTGAAGTCAGGGTAGGTGAAAATAGGATCATGCATTAGTAAATTTTTACAAATATTTACGCTTTTTATAAATTCAGGAGTATGTTTTACTGTTTCTCCTTTTCTAAGACATTTTGAAAGTGGTTTTGTGATTTTCGCAAAATCTTTAATAAATTTTCGGTAATAACCAACTAACCCTAGAAATTGTTTTATTTCTTTTTGGGTTTTTGGAATAGGAAAATTTTTAATGCTTTTTATTTTTTCAGAGTTAGGTTTAATTCCATCAGCGGAAACAATATGACCTAGAAAAGCTGTTTCTTTTTGAAGAAATTCACATTTATCCAATTGTACTTTTAATTGAGCTGTTTCTAATTTTGAAAATACTTTATTTAAATTTTCAATGTGTTCTTGTAATGAAGTGGAAAATACAATAATGTCGACCATGTAAACAAGGTGAATTGTTCCTTGAAGTTCTTTTAAAACATTATCCATTAATCGTTGAAAAGTTGCTGGAGTATTCTTTAATCCGAATGGCATTCTTATAAATTCATAATGTCCATTTTCTACACTGAAAGCCGTTTTAGGTATATCTTTAGGATGAACTGCTAATTGATGAAAACCAGAAGCTAAATCTAATGTAGTAAAGTACATTCTTTTTCCGAGTTTATCAAGTATATCAGATATATTAGGAATAGGATATTTGTCATCAATTGTCTTTTCGTTAAGTTTTCTGTAATCTGTAACAAGTCGCCATTTATTTTTACCACTTGCGTCCATCTTTTTAGGGACTATCCAAACAGGGGATGACTAGGGTGAATAACTAGGTCTTATTACATTGTTTTGTAACATTTTTGAAATTTGAGATCGTACCTCTTCTTTATGAATATAAGGGTATCTATAAGATTTTGTATAAATAGGAATTTCATCCTTGGTTATTATTTTATGTGATATCGGTGAGCTTTGCGCGCCAATATTAGAGTTTTGGCGCCAACTGCATGCCAGTTGGATCTGGCGCCAATTCCCACTCATCCAAGAAAACGGGATTACGGACTGATATAAAAAGTCAAACGACCATCGCAACGCTCTCTAATCTTCTCTATCTGCTCTTGTCAAAAGCAATCTTTGTGAATTAAAAATTTGAATTAAATTAAAAGTCGTTTTGAAGTAAGAAGTGATTTTATTGGTGTCTCTCTGTGGCGACAAAGCTGGGATTAAGAAAATCTAAATCTTTGGTATTTCTCCAGGTACGTCGATATAACATTGGCAGACAGGATGGCGACTAACGCAACTCTGGACAGTGTCTTAGCTACTATGCTCTCCATGCTCAAGGAACTCAAAGACCAGAGAGATGCTTCAATGACCGCCACTTCTACTCCATCCAAAGAAGTAGCCATGGAAGCGCTTGCCCGAGGGATTTTGACCTTCACGTATGACCCTGAACAAAATCTCACATTTGATACTTGGTATCAACGGTATCGCTCCACTTTTCTTGAGGACGGGAAAAATCTGGACGATCCGGCGCGCGTGATGCTTCTTCTGAGACGCCTTGACAACCAGGCTTACTAGGGCGTTTCAACTAGGAAAAATTTTTTTTGGCACTATTCTGAGGGTACTCTACATGATAAGACAAGAAAGTTTTTCTTCTACCACCATATGATCAGACGCTGTTTAGAGGTGGCTAAACGACCCTCTCTGTAGAACAAATTTCTGATTTTACGGGATTTTACACTACAGAGAGGGTCGTTTAGCCACCTCTAAACAGCGTCTGATCATATGGTCGTAGAAGAAAAACTTTCTTGTCTCATCAAATACAGCACCGTGAGAATAGTGCCAAAAAAAATTTTTCCTAGATGAAACGCCCTAAGGCCTACGAGAGATATGCTAATAACATCCTGCCACAGACGCCAGCTGATAAAACTTTCAAGGACACTGTGGCATATCTCACCAAGCTCTTCGGGAAAGGTGAATCTCTTTTCTGCACCCGCAGAAAATGCCTCCAACTTTCCATTAAGGAGTCAGACGATTTAGCCACTCACGCTGGCATCGTAAATCGCCACTACTGTGAAGAATTCCGTCTGAGGGAGTGCACACTAGGGTGTGTCAAAATAAAAAATTTTTTTTAGATCTTTTTGGCCCAGGTGGAAAAATGTTCTATATGATTAGACAATTAAATGCTTCTTAGACATGAAAAATATCGGACGTTGTTTAGAGGTGCTCCAAGGCCACTTTAGGTACAGTGAAAATCACCAAAAATTCATAAATTCGGCCGGAATAAATTTCTTAACGACAAACTACTGAGAATTTTATCTCAATATTTTAGTGGAATATTGCTAATTTAGTAGACAATGTTTTTGCAAAATTTCACTGAGATCGGATAAGAAATAGATTTTTAAAAAAACAATTGGTAAGTTCAAAACTTTAAGAAATAAGAATGTGCCAACTCACATATTCGCTAATAATTCATCTTCTAGTGATCAGAAATTAATTAGTAATAGCTCATTGGAAAGGTTATGAGTTGTACTACAATGTTTGTAAACATACCAAGTTTGGAAAATCACCGCAAGGTGGCTCAAACATGAAATGTCAGTAAAAATTGCCAAAATTTTACCCTAGAGTTGGTAACTTGAAAATTCATCTATAGAATACTTTAAAAAATATTGAAGTACTGTTTTTTGCTGATCGTAAAGGATACGTAGGATTACTTATTATCTATATGATCCCCCGTTCCGACCACTATAAATGCATGATTTGTGTGATAGAGGCTTCCTACAAAAATACAAACACTCTAGCTTAGAGCAAAATTCATTGGAAATTGTCTAGAGCGCACTGAAAATGTAACTCTATGGAAACTCTATCAAGTGGAATTCTTCAGGGGGCCACCTTGATTAGAATCAAGCGTCAATTTGATCTTTAACATCTACTTATTAAGCATAAAGGAAATTTCTTGAGGACATAGGACGTTCCAAACATTTTATTTTCTTTTTTTCCTCACTTTTTAAATTGATCTAAAAAGTAACAAAAAATGTCCTAATGTTTTCTTATGTTTTCAGACATAAGAAAAAGATTGGGCGCTGTTTAAAAGTGGTAAAATGGATTTTAAATTGGTTAAAAATTAAGAAAAATAAGTACGATTGTCAAGAAATCAATTTCTATACTGAAACTCAAATAAAATATTTAAGAAGTCTCTTTTTCTTCTTGTAAGGAACACATAGTACTGCATTTCGTTTGTCTACGAACTCCTGCTCTGATTATATAAAAGGTTCCATTTCAGTGATAAAGGCATGGATAGAGTCACCGGAGTTACCTTAAATATAAAAATTGAAATCTGTCTTATCCCTTTTAGAGAAATTTTGTTTTCCACTTTACTTCAAGATATTTAAAAAGAATGCCTTAATTTCTAATTCTTTTACAGTGCTATTACACAAGGCTTTCCACAATTTAACTTTACATTAAATTTTGAGCATTAAGATGTTACAATGATAATGATTTTACAATTTAATTGTTTTTACAATGGCCTAAAACGCAAAATCCTTTCCTCCTAAGATCTGTCCTTGACAAATTTCTTTTAACCCCCAAAAGAAATCTTCATGTAAATTTTTTACGAAGCTTTTTTTTAATTTACCCAAGTGGCAAAATATTTTTCTTTTATTTTTCTTGACCCGGTCTTTACATCGTCCTAAAACACAATGTCCTTTCATCCTAAGACATATAATAATGATAAATTTTTTCTAGCCCCCGCAAGACGTTTTCAAGTAAATTTTTTACGAAGTTTTGTTTTTAATTTACCAAAGAAGCAAAATCTTTGTTTTTTTAAATTTTTTTTTACCCTGTTTTTTAAATCACAAAATCTTTTCCTCCTAAGACCTGTCCTTGATATTTTTTTAGCCCCCAGAAGACGTTTTCACGTAAATTTTTCACGAAGCTTTTTTCTTTAATTTACCCAAGTAGCCAAATATTTTTTTTAATTGACCCTGTCTTTACGTCGACCTAAAACAAAACACAAAATTCTTTCCTCCTAAGACCTGTCCTTGATATTTTTTTTTAGCCCCCAGAAGACGTTTTCACGTAAATTTTTCACGAAGCTTTTTTTTTAATTTACCCAAGAAGCAAAATCTTTGTTTTTCTTTAATTTTTTTTACCCAGTTTTTACATCGACCTAAACCACAAAATTCTTTCCTCGTAAGACCTGTCCTTGATATTTTTTTATCCCCCAGAAGACGTTTTCACGTAAATTTTTTACGAAGCTTTTATTTAATTTACCCAAGAAGCAAAATCTTTGTTTTTTTAACCCTGTTTTTACATCGACCAAAACCACAAAATCTTTTCCTCGTAAGACCTGTCCTTGATAATTTCTTTTAACCCTCAAAAGACTTCTTCATGTAAATTTTTCACGAAGCTTTTTTTTTTTATTTAGTCAAGTAGCAAAATCTTTTTTTTTTAATTTTTTTACCCTTTTTTTACATCGACCTAAACCACAAAATTCTTTCCTCCTAAGACCTGTCCTTGACAAATTTCTTTTAACCACCAAAAGATTTCTTCATGTAAATTTTTCACGAAGCTTTTTTTTTTAATTTACCCAAGTGGCAAAATCTTTTTTTTAATTTTTTTGACCCTGTTTTTACATAGACCTAAACCACAAAATCTTTTCCTCCTAAGACCTGTCCTTGATATTTTTTTTAGCCCCCAAAAAACATTTTCACATAAATTTTTCACTTAAATCATTTTATCCCATTTTATGGACAATATAATGGAGATATCAACTTGGAATATTCTGAGTTCCCCCCATAAGTCGATCCAGTAACTTCAGTTTCATCCCAATGTCTATTCTTCCCCTCTAGAGATCACTATTTTGGGCATATCTTCAGATCGAAACCATCGATCCTTTTCATTTTTCGATATGTTTTAGATATAGCTAAGGCGAAAATTTTATCCTCAGACATCAATATCGTTCAGAAAATACTATTTGGAATGTAGGAGATAAGCTTTTAAACTTTTACAGCAGTGAATTTCAGCATAAAAAATTTAACCAAATAAACGGGAGGCAGAGCGTCCCAGGCTTGGCGAACCGCTCGAACACCAGAGAAAAAGCTTTGCCTTTATGCATTTTCGAAAGTCTTCTGGTGCATATAAAATTATTGACGAATTTAATTTGTCTATAAATCACCACAAAACCGTCTTGAAGTTGAAAATTGTTCATGAAGAGGGTTTCAAAATTCAAGTTTTAAGTAATTAATTGACCAAATCGGTTGAAAATTAAGCCTTTGACCTTTAAAAACTGACACTGACGATTTTTTCGGTAAAAGGTGTCAAAGGACGAAATCTTCAGCTGGACTACCTCTAAAACATTTCCAAAAATGAGGGAAATCGCCAAGGCCAATTGTTTTCAAAGTCAAAAACATGTTTTTGGAGGGGATAAAGGGGTGGGGGTAATTTTGGTAATTTAGTTCAATAGAAAATGTTGACTCGTGGGAGTGGGGTCAGCGAAGGCCGGAAGTCAATATCTCTTACCGTTTGGTAACCAGGATCGAGATATGTTGATAAAACACGATTGTTAAAACTGTTCTTTCTTGACGTTTGAGCAGTTAAAATTGATAGAACGTGTGTAAAACTTCAAGATCTATCAGAAAAAACTACATTTCTACATTTCGTCTAAATCAGTTAAAAATACATACGGAATTTTTTCATTGGCCTTGAAAATTCCAAGTCGTATAATACAATGACAAAAAATGAAACTAATTTTCAAGCGCTCTTGCAGCAAAAAGAGAACAAATAAAAAAAAACATTGAAAAAATTGAATTGAAATAATTATTTTTATTTATTTATTTTATTTTATTCTGTATTACTTTATTACTCTTACCAGGACCGAATTCGCGTGGGTTCCCAAGGATCTCTGGCACCAGATCTTCATATCTAATGTTTTATAAAAGCATGTAAATTTTGGTTTTTTTTAATTCAATGATTTCTCATTGAATTATCACACCTTCTTCCTAATTCCCCCAATTAGGGACTTGATAAACCCACGGTTTTGAACGGATTTCTAACACTTCCTATCAAAATCTGGTAAGCTTTCAGATGTCTGACCCATTTTCCTGAGATTTGTCTTCAAAATTCCCCAGTATTTCTTAATCTTCCAGAGTGTAAGACGGGTTAAATATGTTTCCCATAGCCTTGAAACCTTTGAAAAGATGAACTTTGAGTTTCCGCAACCTTGTTTTAGCATTTTGACGCTGTTTGTCGGTCCAATGGGAACAGCCTGAAGTTTGAAAGTTATTAAATCATTCCTCCTCTTGATTTTATGAACGAAGCTCCAAAGTATTCCCATTTATTTGCCAACATTTTACAAGAAAAGATCGAATTGCTTCTCAAAAACCTCTTGCACTTTCTGTTACATCCTCTTGTCCTGAATATTAGAGGTTCGGCCACTTAGTCCTGGCTTCTCAGCAACAGTCATAAAATTCTTGAACCGAATTATAATCTTTCAGATAGTGGTATGACACACCTTCCGGTTAATTTCTCGATTTCAGCATTACTTACATTTGGACCCTTAAGATATCTGTCAAATTTCAATTCTCGCAAGGAAAGGATTTTGCGTTTTAGGACGATTCAAAAGCAGGATAAAAAAATATTTTGCTACTTGGATAAATTAAAAAAAAAGCTTCGTGAAAAATTCACGTGAAAACATCTTCTGGTGGCTAAAAAAATATCAAGGACAGGTCTTTAGAGGAAAAGATTTTGTGGTTTAGGTCGATGTAAAAATAGGGTAAAAAAACAAAGATTTTGCTTCTTGGGTAAATTAAAGAAAAAAGCTTCGTGAAAAATTTACGTGAAAACGTCTTTTGGGGGCTAAAAAAAATATTATGGACAGGTCTTAGGAGGAAAAGATTTTGTGGTTTGTAGGTCTATGTAAAAACAGGGTTAAAAAACAAAGATTTTCCTTCTTCGGTAAATTAAAAAAAAGCTTCGTGAAAAATTTACGTGAAAACGTCTTCTGGGGGCTAAAAAAAATATCAAGGACAGGTCTTAGGAGGAAAAGATTTTGTGATTTAGGTCGATGTAAAAACAGGGTCAATTAAAAACAAAGATTTTGCTTCTTGGGTAAATTAAAAAAAAGCTTCGTAAAAAAATTATATGAAAACGTCTTCTGGTGGCTAAAAAAAATTATCAAGGACAGGTCTTACGAGGAAAGAATTTTGTGTTTTGTTTTAGGTCGACGTAAAGACAGGGTCAATTAAAAAAAATATTTGGCTACTTGGGTAAATTAAAGAAAAAAGCTTCGTGAAAAATTTACGTGAAAACGTCTTCTGGGGGCTAAAAAAATATCAAGGACAGGTCTTAGGAGGAAAAGATTTTGTGATTTAAGAAACAGGGTAAAAAAAAATTTAAAAAAACAAAGATTTTGCTTCTTTGGTAAATTAAAAACAAAACTTCGTAAAAAATTTACTTGAAAACTTCTTGCGGGGGCTAGAAAAAATTTATCATTATTATATGTCTTAGGATGAAAGGACATTGTGTTTTAGGACGATGTAAAGACCGGGTCAAGAAAAATAAAAGAAAAATATTTTGCCACTTGGGTAAATTAAAAAAAGCTTCGTAAAAAATTTACGTGAAAACGTCTTCTGGGGGCTAAAAAAAAATATCAAGGACAGGTCTTAGGAGGAAAAGATTTTGTGATTTAGGTCGATGTAAAAACAGGGTAAAAAAAACAAATATTTTGCTTCTTGGGTAAATTAAAAAAAAGCTTCGTAAAAAAATTATATGAAAACGTCTTCTGGTGGCTAAAAAAAATTATCAAGGACAGGTCTTACGAGGAAAGAATTTTGTGTTTTGTTTTAGGTCGACGTAAAGACAGGGTCAATTAAAAAAAATATTTGGCTACTTGGGTAAATTAAAGAAAAAAGCTTCGTGAAAAATTTACGTGAAAACGTCTTCTGGGGGCTAAAAAAATATCAAGGACAGGTCTTAGGAGGAAAAGATTTTGTGATTTAAAAAACAGGGTAAAAAAAAATTTAAAAAAACAAAGATTTTGCTTCTTTGGTAAATTAAAAACAAAACTTCGTAAAAAATTTACTTGAAAACGTCTTGCGGGGGCTAGAAAAAATTTATCATTATTATATGTCTTAGGATGAAAGGACATTGTGTTTTAGGACGATGTAAAGACCGGGTCAAGAAAAATAAAAGAAAAATATTTTGCCACTTGGGTAAATTAAAAAAAAGCTTCGTAAAAAATTTACATGAAGATTTCTTTTGGGGGTTAAAAGAAATTTGTCAAGGACAGATCTTAGGAGGAAAGGATTTTGCGTTTTAGGCCATTGTAAAAACAATTAAATTGTAAAATCATTATCATTGTAACATCTTAATGCTCAAAATTTAATGTAAAGTTAAATTGTGGAAAGCCTTGTGTAATAGCACTGTAAAAGAATTAGAAATTAAGGCATTCTTTTTAAATATCTTGAAGTAAAGTGGAAAACAAAATTTCTCTAAAAGGGATAAGACAGATTTCAATTTTTATATTTAAGGTAACTCCGGTGACTCTATCCATGCCTTTATCACTGAAATGGAACCTTTTATATAATCAGAGCAGGAGTTCGTAGACAAACGAAATGCAGTACTATGTGTTCCTTACAAGAAGAAAAAGAGACTTCTTAAATATTTTATTTGAGTTTCAGTATAGAAATTGATTTCTTGACAATCGTACTTATTTTTCTTAATTTTTAACCAATTTAAAATCCATTGTACCACTTTTAAACAGCGCCCAATCTTTTTCTTATGTCTGAAAACATAAGAAAACATTAGGACATTTTTTGTTACTTTTTAGATCAATTTAAAAAGTGAGGAAAAAAAGAAAATAAAATGTTTGGAACGTCCTATGTCCTCAAGAAATTTCCTTTATGCTTAATAAGTAGATGTTAAAGATCAAATTGACGCTTGATTCTAATCAAGGTGGCCCCCTGAAGAATTCCACTTGATAGAGTTTCCATAGAGTTACATTTTCAGTGCGCTCTAGACAATTTCCAATGAATTTTGCTCTAAGCTAGAGTGTTTGTATTTTTGTAGGAAGCCTCTATCACACAAATCATGCATTTATAGTGGTCGGAACGGGGGATCATATAGATAATAAGTAATCCTACGTATCCTTTACGATCAGCAAAAAACAGTACTTCAATATTTTTTAAAGTATTCTATAGATGAATTTTCAAGTTACCAACTCTAGGGTAAAATTTTGGCAATTTTTACTGACATTTCATGTTTGAGCCACCTTGCGGTGATTTTCCAAACTTGGTATGTTTACAAACATTGTAGTACAACTCATAACCTTTCCAATGAGCTATCACTAATTAATTTCTGATCACTAGAAGATGAATTATTAGCGAATATGTGAGTTGGCACATTCTTATTTCTTAAAGTTTTGAACTTACCAATTGTTTTTTTAAAAATCTATTTCTTATCCGATCTCAGTGAAATTTTGCAAAAACATTGTCTACTAAATTAGCAATATTCCACTAAAATATTGAGATAAAATTCTCAGTAGTTTGTCGTTGAGAAATTTATTCCGGCCGAATTTATGAATTTTTGGTGATTTTCACTGTACCTAAAGTGGCCTTGGAGCACCTCTAAACAACGTCCGATATTTTTCATGTCTAAGAAGCATTTAATTGTCTCATCATATAGAACATTTTTCCGCCTGGGCCAAAAAGACTTTTTTTTTTTTGAAACACCCTAGTGCACACCTGACCACTTCAAGGCTCTGATATTTGTGCTGAGTCTACAAAGTGACAAATATCTCCTTGTCCGGGAACAGCTGCTCACAAAACTGGAAACAGAATCTCCGGAAACAATCAACCTGGAATTCATGTTGGAAGAAGCCAAGCATCTCCTGAATGTGAAAAATGATTCCAAGGTGGAAAATCCATCAGCCTCAGTGAGTAGTGTTCAGAAAAGTCCGGAAAGAGCGCCCACCAAGGCCATGTTATCAGTGTGGGTCAATGCAGTTTGTGAGAGATTGTCACCACTCTGAATCCAAATGCCTTGACTGTGGTAAAACTGGACACAAAACTGGCTATTGTCCTCCTCAACGGGACCCTGGGCGACAAAATTCAAAGGCATCTAAGCAACAAAAGAAGAGTCGACCAAAGAGCAAAGGGAAATCAAATGCCCGGACGAATGCAATTTTTTCTCCTCGACAATTTGGCAGAAAATTTCTCATTCCCCGGATCAATGACTGTGCATTGGAATTCCAACTGGATTGTGCAGCTGATATCTCCGTGATCTCACGTGAGTCTTGGGAAATTCTTGGGAAGCCGTCACTCTCCCAATCAGCCATCAGCGTGCGTGATGCTCAGTCACAGCAGTGGGCCTATTCTGCTGTTGAAACGGAGCTTATCACGCCTAAAAATCACGATTTTGCGTGATGCAAATACACATCATACACAGAGCTTTGGCTCTGTGTGTGTGGAGATTTGGCGCTTTCAGCGACATAGCATGTGTAGTAGTGAGGAAAAATCGTGAAAATGTCTGTTATTTTAAAAATCACGCAAATTTTATCTCGCGAGCTCCTGGAGGTCCCGAGATGAAAAATTAAATGCATTTAAGGTAGAAAATTGCTGTTTAACGCAAGGAAATAGTTATTAATATTCTTTCTATTAATTTTAAGAAATATATAATTCACAAGTTTTCCAATTTTCCATATAAGTTCCCTATTAGTAGTTATGTTTCGATTTCAACGTTAATGTATGTTCAAAGAAAAGTCCTAATTTGTGACAATATGTTTTGTAAACAACATTGTTGTTTTGTAAATAAAGGAGAAGGAGTCAAAGGTCAAATCCGTGTTCATTTTTTATCTAAAATATAAACTATGAAAATCATGGTTAATTCCACCAAGTTGATAAATAAGTTCAAAGAAAATAAGCCAAGCTTATTTTAACAGAACAATACCTTGTGGAAAGTGGCGAAAATTTATAATATTGTATTTTCATACAATGCAATGATCGGAACCATCTTAGAGTAAATTCTACAGAATTCAGCAAAATTTGCCGGATGGGTGACTTTGTAATTAACTTTTGCGATGGTGGCGACGGTAGATGCTTCGATCTGACTACTTACTCCGGGAAAACAAATTTTCTGTCACAAAATCTACGAAATTTCAGACCAATCACTCATAAACAATACCCATCAAAACTTCGTTCTACAATTCCGTGTTTTTTCTTCTTTTTTCCAGCGACATACTCAAGAGCATAAGTTTCATGCTGTGAAAAGATTACTGCTAAATTTATGAATACCAATTCTGACACATCCGTCTAAAATATTTGCGACAATTCATAATTTATATGAATTATTTTCAAAATTTGTACACCATTTCCAACTTAATATTTCCCCCTTGCCTGTGATTTCTCGAGGTTTTACAGAAACACATAGTGAAAACTATAGATTAAAAGAGAAAATCATTAAAAATTTTAATTTTCTTGCTTGGCACAGTAGTTGCAAGAAAACTTATTAAAATTGGCTAAATTTATGAAATAGAATGTCCAACGGTAATTATTTTGAAATTTCATCACGCAGCCAAAGAGCGAATGAGAGAGTGCGAGCGAAAGCAAGAGTGTGCTCAAGATTGACAACTGCAGTGGAGTTAAATGTAGTTGACGGATTTTTCCAGAGTTTATCGCGAATTTTCTTAGTTGGTAAGACAACAATTTTAATCTCGTGAAAGGTGTTTGTGTGCTTTACAGTGATTATTTTGTTCACAATTTCATTTAATGTGGGCCGAAGCCAGCATCACACACACAAGCACTATCACGAAATTAGTGATAAATCTGCGTTTCACAGCAGAATAAGGGCCCAGATTTCCATTGATGGAGAATTTAAATGCCACGTAAGCATTTTGCACAAAGAGATCGTGAGTACATGCCTCGTGTCACCCAAGACACGAACAAATCTCTTTGGAGTCGAGTGGATTGAGGCCCTAGGATTGTGGGACATTGCCCCTAGCAAGTACTGCAATTCCATCAAGCGCGATTTGGACACATCAGAAGTAGTGATTCCAGAACCGGGTACCCGACCCGGGTACCCGCCAGATTTTTCCACGGGTATTGGAACCGGTTCCTAGCCATGGAACCGGTTCTGGAACCGGTTCTGGAATCGATTCTGGAACCGTTTTTTTTTTTAGAAAAATTAAATTGAATGTTCCAAAAGAAACCCTAGGAATTTTCAATTTATATTGGAACTACACTGCTGGCAATAATCATAGCTCTACTTTTTCATACTGGAAAAACTTTGAAAAAATTTTTTTTAGAAAAAAATAAAAAAAATCATTTGAAGGTATTTTCATACCGATATGAAAAATTGCCAATCGAATTTCATACCGTTAGAACTGTGAGTATTGTAATAGAATCTTTATCAAAATGGCGATTTTCGGGTGGCAATAATTATAGCTCCACTCAATAAATTTGGCTCCAGGGTATTTATTTTCAATCAGTGAAGGTAAATATCTTTTAGTAATTAAATTAATAACTAGATTAACCTAATTAGAATCATTTTTATAAAGTTTTTCATGAATTTTGCTGAAATTTTGTAAGGAAAATGTGCAATGAACAAAAATAAGGGATTAGTTAAGGTCTTGAAAGGGATGGAAATTGACAACCAAAAAATTTCCATAAAAATGACAAGATCCTATCACCTTTCATCCGAATTTGTCCATATAGCCGACATTATATGCATTTTAAACCACTCCCAGGGCTAAAAATCTTCTTTTGTTAGAGGCAAAAGTGTGCAAATTTCCGTGTTACAGTCGAAAAAACAAGTGTTCTACCGAAATTTGATGTAAAACAATGCTGACTGCTTAGTCTCATCATGTCTTGTTGATTCTACCCCAAACCAGAATTCTAAGTAACTAAGGTGGTCTTCAGAATACTGAAATAAAAAATTATCAAAAAGAAGCTTATTGCAGTTTGATGAATAGAAAGTGTTTTTCGTCATTTAAGTGGTACAAAATTATTTTTTTAAATAAAAAAATTGATAGGTCTTGTCTGAACTTGTTTTCTGTCTGAAAAAATAATTTTAAACCAGTACGTAACACGGAAATTTGCACACTTTTGCCTCTAACAAAAGAAGGATTTTTAGCCCTGGGGGAGTGGTTTAAAATGCATATAATGTCGGCTATATGGACAAATTCGGATGAAAGGTGATAGGATCTTGTCATTTTTATGGAAATTTTTTGGTTGTCAATTTCCATCCCTTTCAAGACCTTAACGAATCCCTTATTTTTGTTCATTGCACATTTTCCTTACAAAATTTCAGCAAAATTCATGAAAAACTTTATAAAAATGATTCTAATTAGGTTAATCTAGTTATTAATTTAATTACTAAAAGATATTTACCTTCACTGATTGAAAATAAATACCCTGGAGCCAAATTTATTGAGTGGAGCTATAATTATTGCCACCCGAAAATCGCCATTTTGATAAAGATTCTATTACAATACTCACAGTTCTAACGGTATGAAATTCGATTGGCAATTTTTCATATCGGTATGAAAATACCTTCAAATGATTTTTTTTATTTTTTTCTAAAAAAATTTTTTTTTCAAAGTTTTTCCAGTATGAAAAAGTAGAGCTATGATTATTGCCAGCAGTGTACTTCCAGCTTATCCAGGAATTATTAGTGTGTAGTTTTCAGCATTTTGCTATCCAATTTTATAATAAACTGTTAATATATTTTAATACATACACTTATCACAAAAAATTAAATAAAATTAAATAATATTTCTGTGTGGAAAATATAACCATCTTATCATCAATTTCTGTAATCGAATTTGTTGAGACTTCTTTACTTCAATATGAATCAAATTTCGCGAAAAAGTTTGCAGAGAGAAGAAAAAAGAAATTCCTTTGGAAAAAAATAAAGGAAGAAATTTACATTTTCAAAAAGGAGGGACGTCGGGGGAAATTATAAGAAGGGCTGTATCAAGCACTTCTTACAGTCCCCCCGACTAGTGTTGAATCAGAAAGGGCATTCAGCACTTCATCCAAATTTTGTACCAAAATTCGGAACATAATGAGCGATGAAGTGCTGAATGCGCTTTCAGTACTTAAACATTATTATAATAATAATAAAGTAAAATAAAATAAAAACATGATACTGATTGAATTTATTTTCTTCAATTAATTTCTATTCTGCAACAAAATCTTATTATTTGGTCTTTTGTAGTCGGAAAACTTAAAAAAAAATAATTATCCAGCCATAAAAAGATGTCACTATTTTAATGGTACTCTATAATTTATATGCCATTTTTTTCTTGTGTAATCAATACAAATCTCAAGTGAAAATTTTCTATACCTATTTATTAGATTTTAAGTTAGTTTGGCATATAAACTACAATTCTCTACAAGAAAGAGATTGCCTGAACCCCCCCCCCCCCTTTATGCCCTCAAACACTAAAAGACTTAGTTTTCCACAGTTAAAAATATTTTCGAAAATTCATAGTTGGAACCGGTTCCTACCCGGGTACCCGGGTACGGATCTCAGGGGAACCGGGTACCCGGCAACTTCAAAATACCCGGGTATTTGGAATCACTAATCAGAAGCTGTCAGGTATCTCCAGAAATTATTCCCGGTCGTGTTTGGTACAAAGATTGGTCTGTGCACGAAAGCCACAGCCACCATTCACCTCCAGCCCAATTCCCCAAGCGTCCTGTGGCGTACCACATGACCTCTGCAATCGATGATGAGCTCCAGAGATTGCAATCCTCAGGGATTATCTCACCAGTTGAGTACTCTGAGTGGGCTGCACCGATAGTTGTCGTGAAGAAACCCAACGGAAGTCTGAGAATTTGTGGGGATTACTCAACGGGGTTGAATGAGTCTGTGGAGACTAACCATCACCCAATCCCTGAACCGGATGCCTTGTTCAGCAATCTCTCGAACAAGCGACTGTTCAGCCACATCGATCTCTCGGACGCCTATCTCCAGATTCCAGTTGATAAGGATTCGAGCAAATTGTTGACGATTCACACCCCTCGCGGCCTCTATCGTTTCAACAGACTACCTCCTGGAATCCGAAGTGCACCAGGCATCTTCCAGGCAATTGTCGAGAGGATGCTGCAGGGAATTCCTGATGTGGTGTCCTACTTTGATGATGTTTGTGTCGCTAGTGCCACTCCCGAGGAACATTTCTCCACACTGAAGAGAGTTTTTGAGCGTATGCAAGAGTTTAACTTCAGAGTCAAATTGGAGAAATGTAAGTTTTTTGTTAGCCAAATCAAATTCCTCGGTATAATTGCAGACAAAGACGGACTTCGACCAGACCCTGAGAAGATCAATGCCATCCAAATGATGCCTGCCCCGAAGAATGTTCAGGAACTGCGTAGCTTCCTGGAAGCAATCCAATTCTGGGGGAAATTTGTCCAATCCATGAGTGAACTCCGAGCACCTTTGGACTACCTGCTCAAGAAAGGTGTGAAATGGAGGTGGACACGTGAGTGTGAGGAATCCTTCAATCGCTTCAAGGACATTCTTGGCTCAGAGCTCCTACTCACTCACTATAACCCTCAACTTTCCATTTTAGTTGCATCCGATGCATCGTCGCACGCAATTGGTTGCGTCGCATATCATGAGTTTCCGGATGGCACTCAAAAAGCCTTTTATCATGCCTCAAGGAAGTTGACGGACACTGAAAGTCGGTACAGCCAGATTGAAAAAGAGGCATTGGGCATCATTTTCGCCGTGAAGAAATTTCATAGATTCATCTATGGAAGACAGTTCACGCTACTCACGGATCATAAGCCTCTTGTGTCCATTTTTGCCTAACACAAGGGTATTCCTGTGCATACAGCCAATCGCTTGCAAAGATGGGCATTGATCCTGCTGACATACGACTTCACTATCAAGTACACGGCTACTGATCGTTTTGGGCATGCGGACATTCTCTCCAGGCTGATATCCTCTCATCGACAGCAGCAGGATGATGATGTGATTGCAGAGATCCGCGCAGATAAAGCCCAGGATGATGCCGTAGTTCGAGATACAGCATCACAACTTCCCGTGAGCTTCAAGATGATCCAGAATGCCACGAAGTCTTCTGAATCTTTCCAAGAGGTCTCGAAGTTCAGCACTGGTGGATGGCCATCTTCCACAAGCCATAAAATCTAGGGAAGTATTGCAATTTTACAAGATACGTGATGCTCTTTCTCTGATCAAGGGTTGTGTGTTTTACAGGGACAGACTGGCAATTCCTGATGGCTTCCGGCCAAAAATCCTCCAGCAACTCCATGAGTCTCACCCAGGGATGTCAAGGATGAAATCTCTGGCACGAGGATATGTCTACTGGCCTGGTCTCGACGATGCCATTGAGAAAAAGGTCCGGAATTGCACGGATTGCGCTCTCGCCAGCAAGTCCCCTGTAAAAACACCCCTTGCATCTTGGCCACTTCCATCTCGTCCATGGCAGCGATTGCATATAGATTATGCTAAATACAAAGGGGAATATTTTTTCCTTGTTATTTATGCATTTTCTAAATGGCCTGAGATTTTCAAGACACGCTCAATGACGACCGCCCACACCATCTCACGACTCCGTGAAATTTTCGCTCGTTTTGGCCTTCCGGAGACGTTGGTGAGCGATAACGGAACACAGTTTGTCAATGAGATGTTCAGCCATTTCTGGAAAACCAACGGGATTGTCCACCTTCGAACAACTCCTTACACTCCTGCGAGCAATGGACAATGTGAGCGTCTTGTAGACACATTTAGAGTGGCAATTCACGAAATACCCAGACAAAATTTACTGTTCGGCGGATATAGCGAAGACACATTTTGTGTGGCGAAGTTATATAAACGCAATTGAGTTGAACTGTCAGTGCAAAATATTAAAAGAAGAAGAAGAAGAAGATATTTGTGCAAGTTGCAAGATTTGTTACGGAGACATGGCTTTTGAGGGCCTCGTGAATTTGCTAATGCTGGAAGCAATCATAAATGAGGAGGACAATGCTACACGAGAGCATAACACCAATAGAGATACGATCAGGCGGAGGCAATTAGCTCTTGATCCCCCAAATCGTCGGTCAGTATCACATTATATTGTAACAAAATGCCAAAATATTCTTCTTTCTATTTCTTCTTTCTCTCTACAGTTTCATGGAATTATTCCGGATCACCAAGGAAGTGTTCGGTGAAATAATGATGTTGGTGGAAACAGATATCCGGGCCCCATCAAGGGTATCAGCGTATCCAAAAGAAACTCAAGTCCTCGTTATTTTACGGTGGTTGGCAATTGGCGACTACCAAAGGCCAATTGGAGAGGAGATGCTGTTGGGAGTGTCTCAAAGTGGAGTGTGCCGGATTATTCAATCGGTGTTACCCATTTTGGAAAGAAAGTTATGTTCCCAGTATATCAAATGGCCCACGTCCTCAGAGGAGAGACGTATTATTCAAGATGGATTTCTTTCTAAATATGGAATTTCGTCCACCATGGGAGGTATGGGTAAGTCGTCTAATTTTAATTTCTAGTTTCATCAATACAAATAAGTATTGTGACGTTCTCAAGATACCTTGAGAACTTGAAAAGACACCATGACATACAATGAAATAGGACAATTGCAATTATTGGAGGAATTCTTGGCGCCGAAACAATATCTTACTTAGAATTCGTGAAGGGTCACTGATCCCCGGTTACAATATCTTAGCCAAGTGATCCATTATTAGAATTTTTATAATGATCATTATATAAAAATTATATTTTTTTTTTATTAATTTAGTATTATAGAAATTTTACTAATATTTATTTTAAATCGTTCATTTATTTGTAGATGGAACCCAAGTCGCCTTATGCAGACCCGAACATGAGCACTTGTATCTCAATAGGCATGAAATTCACTCAATGAATGTAAGTCTCATTTGTGATCATGAGCAGAAGTTCATAGCAGTAGATGCAACCCATCCAGGAGCTACACATGATGCTGCTATATGGAACACATCTGAAGAACGCAAATTCATGCAGGAGATTTACAACCGAGGTGAAAGAATGTGGCTGCTCGGAGACAGCGGTTACCCACTGGAGCCTTGGCTAATAACGCCTTACAGAAGTCCAACTGATAGATTGCAGACTGAGTTCAACCACAAATTCTCACGAATTCGAACAATAATTGAGAATACCATAGGTATTCTGAAAAACCGATGGAGGATTTTACTGATAACGCAAAGGGTTTTAAGATACGCCCCATGCAAAATGATTCGTGTCGTCAATGTGTGTGTTGCGCTACATAATCTATGCAAAATGAGAAATATTCCAGATCTTCCTTCTGGTTCTGCGATCATCCAAGAAGATGCAGCAGATGGTGCAGTTCCTGAAAATAGGTATTCAGAAAACAGGTAAATTCTTCGAGAGCAAGGCAGACAAAACCGTCTTCTGCTGCATCAATATACTTATATTGTGAAAGAATTGTGTTTAGTAAGCATTTCAGTTATTAATAAAATTTTCTTGATGAATTCATATAAATTTTATTTCAGTCGTTTTTATTGCAAAGATACTTAACTTAATTTTAAATAACTTGGACTTAACGTTTTAAAGGAATTTTGCACGCAAAACCAAAGGCGATGTTAAAAGTTCAATAAATAAAAGTTCCTTTGTAAATAAATTATCCTTTGTAAATAAAGGATCCACACCTCCTTCATTTTTAACGTTCGTTTGTTAAATCCGTGACTGTGTTTGTTTTTTTTTATATAATATTGGCACTGTTATAACTCTCTGTTGCGCGTTACGTGTATCTTGCAATTGCAATGGAACCAAACAGCCATTTCTGGCTCGGTATCCTTACCCTCGGTGGCACTTCTCATTCCAGGGATTGAACCATTGTACACAGAGATGAGACATAATATATCTATCTATCTATCTATTCTGAGAGTTTGTTTACGATATTTTTCAGTATGATAACGAATTCTTTTTGTACATGCAAATTTTCTTTTTCGATTTGTAGTCTTTCTTTATCTAATTCCAGGCATTCTTTTAACATTTCTGAGCAATCTTTAGCGATGCCTTTGATTTCGTTTAGGCAACTTTGTTGCACAGAATTGTTTGCTTTCATAGCTTGGAGCTTGTCGTTAAAAATGTTAATCAAAGGAGTCCTCCCTGATGATCTTTGCGGTTGAGTTAGATTATGTCTGGCTGTGTACGGCCTTCTCTGTGCTGTGCTTTGCTGTGACGGTGACTGTGACTGCACAGGGCTTGGGTGTGTGACTCTTGATGGTTCAGCTTGAGATTGACATGTAGAAGTTGATACGGGATGAGTAATTTCGGTGGATATTTGAAATTGCTGTTCATCATAAATAAATTGCGACTCCGTAGGCGTAGAAGCTCGTGGTGAATCGTGCTGGGTATCTGAAGATAGTGAAGGTGGAGCATTACTACCATGTGCATGGAAATCGCAATCCCTTCTAGCTGGTAGTTGAAGCTCAGAAATGCCTTCTGGATTTTCTATTATACCCCTTGATCCCACTTTGTACCCTCCTCGCCTTCCTACTGCAGCTCTAGTAAGATTCATAAAATTTGCCACTCGTTCCTGATCAGTGGTCAATCGGGCTTTTTTTGGTGGTCCACCACCCGTGCCACCTCTGTAATTCTTTCCTTCTCGCAGCCTTCTACGAGTCTCATTCGTCAAATCATTCCAAACCTAAGAGTATTAAATATTGAGATAAAATGGTTTAAAGAGGATTTAACATACTTTTTTCCATCCATCCCATGTTTTGATGGGAGGCCCAAGAGCGTTTAATTCCGTGGCAATATTCTCCCATCCCGCTCTCTGCATTTGTTTGTAACATGTGATTTTGCTCCTTCCGGTAGCCAAAGTTACATGGTCTTCCATCATTTCAACTAATCTTTTCATTTGCCCCGGGAGAGTTCTTCTCCTATAAATATGTAACAAATTATTATGCACCTTAAAAAACTTAGCTATTAGGAAATTTATATCAATACGTTAGTATGATGAATGATGAATGCCAAGAAATGGAAATTCATAGAATATAAAGTTAAATGTGAAGTCAATACATGTTTTTTTAGAATTCTATAAGATACTTACTGCATATATTCCTCATCCTGAGTATCCTCTTGTTGGGAATTCATGTATTAAACAAGAAATGATAACACTTGATGCACTATGTGTAAAAACTATGTGAATCGCAGTTGGAAATTAAGCGCCACGAAAGTTTTTGCCGCATTTAATAGAGCGCCACCTACCGACAATTCTAATAACCATCACGAAAAAAATATATTTGAACTTTTTCATTGGATAGGAGGGATGATGTACCCCCGGTATCACTTCAGAGTACACTGAAAAGTGTGAGATACCGTACAACCCCTTACAAAATGCTGTCCATTTCCTTTTTCTAATAAATTGTTTTTATTGACTATTCAATATGTACCTTACAAGCTTCTTGTTTTTTTTACAACTCCCATCGTTTAGTGATTTGGTTTCTCCGTTCGAGAAATGGTGTCCAGCGAGGGTTAGGACGATTTCCAGAACTCGTGGGTACCACTCTCAGCACGAGTCCGGAAAACTCAACGTCTCAGTTTGCAAGACTATGAACAATAATAGCAGCGGCTGTTGAAATTCGACAGCGTAGCCTTCCTTTTTGTGCTTCCATCCATCGGGAGATATTTCATGTACTCCCAGATCCCTAGAATAGACGATCTCGAAACTGCGTCTGTTAGAGTTACAGAGTTAAACATTTCTCATGGTGTATTTGAGCTGTCTTGGGTCTCCTTAACCGCAGTTGTCACTTGGTATAGTAAACAGAAACCCTTCCTGACTGCTGACACTTGTGGGAGTTGGAAATCCAGGAAATACAATTCCGTGAATTCTCACTTTGCCTCGCTTCCTGTTCACAAGCTCTTAATTGTAACAAGAACAGTAGTTTTTAGGATGATCTTCCTCTTTTCGGCAGCCATGAATCTCCACTCGCTGTCAACATTGGTAGTCTTAGGGATGCTCTTTTTTGGTCAACTCCCTCTTTTTATTAAGAATCTGTGCTGGATGGTCCGTTTCACTACTTTGCACTCTGCCTGATTCAGTTTGCCTGCATGGTACAACCAATCCGGGAATCGTTAGGGAATCCCATCCCGTCACAACACAATTCACTTAACTGAAATATTACCAAAATTAAAAGCTTGACTAAAGTTGACGTTCCAAAGGCGCCAACTGCTGCATTTTCTCATTCTGCCTTTAATCGCCGGAAACTAGACAAAATAGCAAGACAGGGTAAATTTGTATTGTATTTTAATACCAACATGTGCCTTTACATTAGCTACCCCCATACAAAGCGTCCGCCGCCGTCTCAGCTCTCAGTGTTGATGACCAGCCTCCAAAGCCAAACGGCGGAAATGCTTCTTCTCAGGCTGTACAATCTTTTGTCGTTTTAAACGATCTATTCTGTGCAGTTTGATAAACGGTACTCACCGGGAGTTATGGGAAGGGGGGAAACTACCATATAAGACACATGGGAGATTCGACAACGTGGCTAGGGGGCTAGCACGTGTTATTGCCGAGTTAATTTTAATTTAAGGTTAGTAAAATTGAGAGCGAAATTTATAATAAAAAAGTAAAATGGAAATGTGCGCGTATTTAAAATTAAATTTTATGGATTGTTACAATACTTAGGAATTTCAAGCGTTCGAAGAAGGTTTTCAAATAGCAATATAATTGATTATATATTTGAATGAACTTTGTTAAAAATTGAATGAATTATATTAAAAATTGATTCATGTAATATAAAAAGCAAAAAGCATAAAAACAGTGTTTCCATTAACATTAATAACTGCCATTGAAAATAATAAAACTATACATTCCGAGCCAAACCTGTTCAAAATATAGCTTTAAATTCCCCTTAAATCTTTTTTCAAGGTCAAAATTACAAACTTAAAAGCTTTTTGGGATTGTTAAATATGTCACACATATTTTCAAAGAATTATAAAATAAATATAGTCATTATTATATTTAAACAAATATTTTTTATAGATCATTGTCACCCTTTGACCAAATTTCAAATATGCTAAAAATAATGTGATCCTTTATGTAACTATCTTTGCGCTCATTAATATTCAATCTTTCTATTGCCGGAACTTTCAAAATTCTAAAATTGTGCATAAAAATATTTAACATATTTGTTTCTCAATTCACTATAGCGACAGAATTTCAACAAACTAAACTTTGATACCCAAATTTCCCTAAATATACTTTATTTCAGAATGGAGGGAGTAAATATTTAGATTTAGGTTTAGAGCAATTTAAAAACTATCAAGTGATTTCATTCATATTGATTTTGTGCCTGGACTGTTAGATTTAAATAAAACAATGCAAAGCTATGTATTTTTCTTATGATTTATAATTAAAAAATCGTACCCTCCGGTCTCGAGCTGGCGTGTGAAATTGTCTGGGTACAACCAGAAATTCCAGCAGGTACAAGACCCAAAACCTTGTACACCCTCCATTTTTAGCGAGAAGATGCACCTTTTCACTGAATGGCGAAATTCGCCTCACAGAAAACACACAGTATTCAGTCAAAATTTTGACTGGTTATTTCGTGAATTGCCCCTCTGGTTCTACATGACTAAAAAACCGATATCAATAGCAATACTCTGTAGCGGATTTCGGGAAGAAACGCTTATCAACGGTTCTGGAATTCTCCACGTAAAGCGTGACTGTTTCGTGAAAACTAAAGCATTAACGCTACGATCAAGTCACACAATGGAACTTCAAGTACAAGCGACCTATAATCAACCAATTATCTTTCCTGAGGTGAATATGACAGAGCTAGTACATCAACATCCCATCATCCTGAGAAGCTCATCAATCATCAAAGGATCAGAAGATATATTTGCCAAGACAGCTATTCCAGTTCCCACTGTAATGACACTTTTGGTACAACCGATACCTAAGCACACCCTATACACCATAACAGGGGTAATCATTATGATCATTCTACTAGCCATCACTTGGAATACCAGAGCACATTGGTGGCCATTCATCAAGAATAAGGTCTGCAGCTCAGAAACGAATGATATCGAAAAAGGAGATCAGCAGACAAATCATAGAGAAAAGATGGATTTACCACTGGCTCAGCGACTTCAGCAGATCTTGAACGAAGAAGACCCCACGCAACAGCATATTGTGGGACTCCAAGATGTTCAGGATGAACATGAATATCAACCTATATAAATTATACCTAAAATAGTTCTTAAATATCCTGTGAAGGAGATCATCATTGTAAGTCCTTAAGACTCTAAATCTCCTTCAAAACACTTTTAAAAACATTCATTTTCAAACAGAGTCTGCATTCGACCGGCATGCTGGATTTTCATACCTTTTGATTTTCATACCTGAGGAAGGGGAAAAATCGTCCCCGAAACGTCGTATGTGAATACAATTGAATAAATCTGAACCAGGTCAAAAATCCATGCATTTATATTATATCAACTTTTAAAAACAGTTATTTAAAATTCATGCTCATTGCTGATCAATTGCAGTCTCTAAGAAATGGCTAAGAAATCAGCTCAACTACAAGGACTTAAAGGACAAGACCGGTCTTATTGCATTTTTTATATCCTTAATTAGTAGGACAAGAAGGCTCGTCCTTTAAGGACCATAAGGATTACTTAATATTTTCAATTTACCTTTGTCAATTGCTTAGGGCTAAACAGAAAATATTACTTCTTATTTAATCGTCAAAATTTACATATTTCTAGGACGAATCCTGGGATGAGACTTGTACTAGAATACTTCTAAACACTTCAAATCCTAGGATTCATCCATAAAATTCAAATATTATGTATAGGTTTTCTAATATTGATAAAAAAAGGTCGTATCATTAATGACATTATGTGCAAGGAAAACTGAAAAAATTGCACATCTTTTAGGACAAAATTAATGTATTTAGGATATAAATTAAAGCCCTGGATCAATGGCAAATCATTTTTAAACTCTTTAAAAATAGATTTGCTATATCAGAATTCAAAATCAATTTATAGTTAAAGAACTATTAAAGATAAAAGTTGAGCTGTTTTCCACCCAAAAATTAGGTCACCCGCAAAAGGTGAAAGATGACACGGAAAATGAATATTCACATACTGGCGCATATAGATTAGATTATTAATTTAATTCCCACCATCAGTCGAACTGCCTTTATGGCATGACGAATGGTTTTCTCTCTCTCTCTCTCTCTATGGCCTGGCCCACTACTTAAGTTAAACGTTTGTAAAAATTTTGTAATAAGATAGATATGAGAGAGATGACAATAAAATGAATGAATGAATGAAATGAATGAAAATGAAACAATTCATCAGCAATTTTTCGTAAATAGGAAAAATTAAGTCAATATGCCACCAAAACACAACAGAAATTATTTTAAAAATATCAAATCTGAAGTGAGAATATTAGAATTGTTATAAAAGGTTGAAATTTTGTTAAAATAAATCAGAATGAAAAAGCCAGCTTCAACAGAGTTTTACTCCACGAATCAGCGGCAGCTACTACAAGTAAGTGCCAAATAATAAGCAGGGCTTAATTATTCTCCTGGACAGGCCTAAGTTCGGCGGCACCATCCCGAGTGCCAACAAGACATCGGCCCCACCTAAAACCTGCCTAACAAGCGGCAGGTGCAGAGAAGCTCACGTAGAGCTGAATTAAATAGTTGACGAAAGAGGCGCACCACAGCCAAGTCAGAAGGGCTAGAAACCCTTCAGATTCCCCGGAGAGGCAGCATCCAGGTTGCCATTTCTCAAGTGGCAGTAATAGCCCTATACTTGAGGCTAGAGGCTGTCCAATTGTGGACGCCAGGGGAACGACTTATTCGGCAACTATTTAATTACAGCCTCGTGAGCTACGCAAAAGAGCAAGGAGCCTTTCTGAACGTTTCGAAAAGGATTCTTCCTCTAAGCTAAGCTCTGCTACAAGTCAGGGCTTGTTCAGTTTGTTTTTATGAATGTAAATTACACTAACGGCCAAAACATTAAATACGCCATTCGTAAGCTTAAATACACGTGATTTGGACCGGGAAAACGCTGTAATATCCAGTTCTATTGTCTGAAATAGTTTCATATATAAACCTAAGAACAGTTTTAAACAAGATTTGAGAAAATACATGAGCTACAAAATTTATAATTTGAGGATCAGTCAAAAATTAGCTTTTTGGAAAAAAAATGCAAAAGTAGCCCCACATTCTAAAACTGATCTAATCTTTTAATAATCATTTAATATAAGCTAAATACTATTAGTAAATATTATTAAGAGTCAGAAAAACTGAAAATAATACCGAGGGAATATTTTTGGTACGGATTGTGGTCGGTTTCCGGTGTGATGTGTTCTAAAAGGGGTTTCTTCTTTGAATATTGAAATTTTCAGCCCAAATTCTACTTTTTCATATATTTTTTATTATTTTTCAAATTTCTTCTTATTATTGTTGCAATTTCATTTCTTTTACTTCATTATTTTATTTAAAAAACATGAATAAAATCATCAAATTCAGTTTTCCTCGAAGAATTTTCCTTTAGCTTTGATAAGCGCCTCACAAATTCGGGGCATCCTGTTGATCAATTTCTCCAAAATGTTAGAAGGAACTTTGCCCACATATCCTGAAGTGTTTCCACCAATATTGGAACTGATGTCGGTGCCTAATCTCGAACCTTGTGGTCGAGAAAATCCAAGAGAATTGCAATGAGGCTACAATCGGGTGACTGGCGTGGCTAATGCATTCGGTTTATTGGGCGTGGGTTTTTTTTTTCAATAGGATAACAATTCCCAAGCATTCCTCAAAGCTTTGTAGAGGTAACCTTCTTGAGAAAGAGAAACGCAGGGTCCTAAACTACATGCATTAGCCACCCCAATCACCCAATTGTAACCACATCGAAATTTTCTGGAATTTTCTAGACCAGATGGTTCGAGAGAAGGTGTCAACATCAGTTCCAATCTTGGTGGAAACACTTCAGGATGTATGGGCAAAGTTCCTTAAGACATTTTGTAGAAATTGATCAACAGGATGCCTCGAATATGTGAAGCGCTTATCAAAGTTATAGAGGGATTCTTCGAGGAAAACTAAATTTGATGATTTTATTCATGTTTATTTAAATAAAATAATGAAGTAAAAGAAATGAATTTGCAACAATAATAAGAAGAAATTTGAAAAATAATAAAAAATATATGAAAAAGTAGAATTTGGGCTGAAAATTTCAATATTCAAAGAAGAAACCCCTTTTAGAACACATCACACCGGAAACCGACCAGAATCCGTACCAAAAATATTCCCTCGGTATTATTTTCAGTTTTTCTGACTCTTAATAATATTTACTAATAGTATTTAGCTTATATTAAATGATTATTAAAAGATTAGATCAGTTTTAGAATGTGGGGCTACTTTTGCATTTTTTTCCAAAAAGCTAATGATCCTCAATAATAGCGACTGATCCTCAAATTATAAATTTTGTAGCTCATGTATTTTCTCAAATCTTGTTTAAATATTGTTCTTAGGTTTATATATGAAACTATTTCAGTCAATAGAACTGGATATTACAGCGTTTTCCCGGTCCAAATCACGTGTATTTAAGCTTACGAAGGGCGTATTTAATGTTTTGGCCGTTAGTGTACTTGTTGTATTTGTATTATATCCTCAATGTGGTTTAATTGTAAATCCTTATAAAAAATGTGACTTCTTGTGTACTTGTTAAGGTGGAATATTGCTTTCAACAATTTATTTTGGTTCCTTTTAATTTCATTCAACAGTTTTTTACTCACACAGCCCCAAATTTGTGCCCCATAGCTCAAAATTGATTCTCCCAAGGAATGATATAATGTTTTCCTAACTTCTTGCGGTAGAGATTTGTATCTATTTCTTTTAATAGTTCCAATCAATGCATATAATTTCTTAGTAACACTGCTTATATGATTTTCAAAATTAAGCTTATCGTCTATAATCTCTCCCAAGTACTTAAAGTTTGTAATTCTCTCAATATTTTTCCTATCACATTTTAGATAGTGATCACATGATGCTTTCCCAAAATGCATTATTGTGTTTTCTTTTCATTTACTGTCAATTTGTTTTGAACCGCCCAACTTCTAAGTTTGTCGAGATCTCGCTGTGCGTAATGGTATACCTCACACAAATTGCTTCCTACATGCACAATGCATATGCCATCAGCATACACAAATAGCTTTCCAGTCATGCCAGCCTCCTCAATGTCGTTGATGAAGATAGTAAACAGGATAGGGCCAAGGCGACTTCCCTCTGGTACCCCGGCCTCAACCTCAGCTTCCTCCGACATCACTCCGTCGTATCTCACTCTCTGTGTTCTGGTAGACAGGTAGCTTATCATCCAATTCAAACTTGGTCCAATAAAGCCACAACGAAATAGCTTCCCCAAGAGAATCCGATGGTCGACGGCATCAAGTTAAAGATTAAAGTTCATTTACAAACTAGTAGGTTTAGGAATTAGTGAAGTGTTCAGTTGCGGGAAATTGTTCAGTAAAAATAAAGAAATTTGGTGGTGGAAAAGAAATTTGTTTGTGACTCGTGGCAGCAGCGGGGCGATCTTCTTTGTCTCAACGTGGACCGTCCGGAAGACCCTGATCAAATTTGGAAAATTTGATCCTTACCCGCTGAATAGGCAATTAATTCTTCCTGTATTTGTCCCATTAAAGGTGAGAGACTCAAGGTGAGAGACCCAAGGTAGATACACTCTATACTAATTTGTTGTTTACATAATTTGTTTTAAGGTGAGAGAACATCAGGGAACTCCAAGGTAGTCCAAGTACATTCTAATCGGCTTGATTATTTTATCCTTAAGGTATTTGAGTTGGAGGTAGAGCCCCAACAAGTATTTAAAATTAATTAACGTTCTCCAATAATGCAAGTTATGCGAGAAAAAACGCATCCCAAACATCCCCTTTTGCGTCCCATACTGCCCTACATCGGGGAGGTTTGGGACAAAGCGTCAAGTTAAATGTTTTATCTTCTCCAAGAAAACTCAGTTGTTTTCCAAGTTCTATCGAGTACTTTTTATAAAGTCAATATCCATAAGCATCTTATAGACCGCATAAAATTATGATACGACATCGTGATTTTTGGAATAGTGTCTCAAAGTCAAAACATGGAAAAGTGTCCCAAACCTCCCCGGTCTCTCCTACATCAACAATTATAATTCAGTTTTTGCATTCGCTGCACAATAAAAATCTAATTTTTCCGTGAAGTTCCGTGGTAAAGTGAAAAATTTACGCATTAAAAAAAATTTCGGTCATTTTTTTCTGGACTTTTTTCCGTGAATAATGGAAATGAAGTGCTACATTTGCAAGGCAGTTTTAAAAAAAAATTGAAGAATTTGTTTTTCAATAGAAAATTGCTCACTCAATGAACTATTTTAGGAAAGACAAAATTTAGTGTGTTTTTTCTGAGTATGAATCCAGTTTTAGTAACATGGAAAATTTGAAAAAGCACTTGCGAAATTTTCATCCAATTCCGTGTTCTTCTAAAAGTATGTAATGAATTCACTAGCTGATGTTTGTATTAATACCTCAAAAAAAAAATTTAACTGAGTTTCTTAATAATCTCAGCTAAAAAAGACTCAGAAATATCATTTCATCTTAAAAGGTTTAAATTTTAATAATTCTATTACATGTGCACAATGTTTTACAATTATGTTGGTGATAAATAAGTAATTCAGATTAATTTTTTAAAACTTATGGTGTGTCTTTCAGGTGACTGCACGGACTGCACAGGATTTCCAAGAGTGTCAAAACCAGAATCTATAGAAATAGATGAGGTGTCAGGAGTGAGAGGAGACCACCCAAGTCCCAATTCTTCATTCACAGGAAATGTAGGTTAGTAAAAAATATTATTTGTTATAATTTACAATTATTTTAAATGTTTATATATATATTGAAATTTTTTTTTGTTTATATTGTTCATTAACATAACACATATTTTAATTAATTTAATGTATTGAAATGTACATTTCAGAAAATACTTATTCACAAAATTTTGATGACCATGAAATGAGTTCGGATGAAAGCTCAGATACTGTTTCCCACCATACTAAAGATGGTAAGTTTTTTTCTTTTGATATTAGAGGAAAGGTCTCGTGTTTCGTATTACCAAACCTTCGTAATGACTGAATTTTGCCAATGTTGGTCTGTAACGTTTTTTTTTTTTTGTTTTTTTTTCTAAAATGGTATCTTGGTTTTCTTAGCTTGAGACAGCAAAAATCGAAACTAGACCTGTTCACGCAAAAAAAAGACATATCCTAAATTTGTCCATGGAAACTTCCACCCATGATTATTTATTGGGTGACTCGTTCAATTGATTTTTTCCCCTCTCCATAACGGACTTTTTTTTCTCCTCTCTTTTTCTTCTCTCCTCTTCCTTTCTGCAAGGTCAAAGTCAAGTGTACAAATTTTATCGCTCTGCCACAAAAATTAAAATATTCTCAATTTAAAGTAATAAATTTCTTTCGCGACTGCACCAAAGTGTTTTATTGTCGTGCGTGAGTGAGAGTAGTCCTGAGTGGTGATCCAAAAGTGCCATTTCACGAGAACAAGGTGAAAGAAAAAGACTGTGAGTGAACCTCGTGGAATCCAGCCCAACGAGTGGAAGTCTTTCAAGGCAAAAGCTGCGCAGCAGAACATTGAGGAGGAAAATTTTTATTGATCCTCCTTCGCCAGGATAACCAGGCTTGTATTTCTTTCCTCAACAGGTACAATTACCACAATTATTTGGGGAAAAGTCAGGGCTTTGGAACTCAGGAGTTCTTTGTCTAATTCTCAGGTAAATCCTCACCACAATTATTTGGGGAAAAGTCAGGGCTTTGGAACTCAGGAGTTCTTTGTCTAATTCTCAGGTAAATCCTCACCACTTTTATTGGTCCTTCGAGCCGGATAACCAGGCTTGTATTTCTTTCCTCAACAGGTACAATTACCACAATTATTTGGGGAAAAGTCAGGGCTTTGGAACTCAGGAGTTCTTTGTCTAATTCTCAGGTAAATCCTCACCACTTTTATTGGTCCTGCCGAGCACCGTTGGAGTCAGTGGAACTTCAGCCAGCGACATGCCGCACAAAACGTCATATCGTGCCTCGTACAAAGGTCAATTGACAACCCTCAAGAGGAACATTGAGAGGTATGAGAATGATCCGCAGCTGTTAACTGAGCCTAACGCTAAATCGGAGCTGAAAACTCAAAGAGAGTTGGTGGACAGAATCGAGAAAAAGTTCCAAGAAGTGCAGCATTCAATTATTCAAGAGTGCGCCACTGCTGAACAAATTGAAGCTGAGAATTTAGAACTCTTGGCATTTTTGGAAGAATGCATGCAAACTTATGAAAGGATCTCGGTTCTCATAACCACAATTGAGGATTCTAAAGAACATTTGACGCCACAATCGGATGGAGATTCCTCTTCCCTCAATAGACTTCTTAGCCTCATGGCAAGTCAGTTGGAAGAGCAAAAACTCCAAAGAACTTCAGAGGAAAGGAAGCTGAAAGAAATTCTGGAAGCTCAGAACAATAATTTCCGTTATTATTTGGAACAATCCAGACAAGAACTTCTGAATGCTTCACTAGAAAATGAAACAAGTTTTGCGACGCAATCTTCTGCAAAATTGGAGCCAATTAAGGTCCCTGAATTTTCGGGATCTTATGCTTCATGGAGAACATTCCATGATATGTTCATATCCATAGTCGACAGCAATCCATCGTTGACTAAAGCGCAGAAGATGAACTACCTCAAAAATGCTGTCAAGGGAGAGGCTGAGCAACTCATCAGCAAATTCAGCATCTCAGATGACAATTACGCAAGAGCTTGGAATCGTCTCAAAGAGAGGTACGATGACAAACTTTCCATAATGTGCGCGCTGATGGATCAGTTTTTGGACCAGCCGTCAATTACTCAGCCCAATGTTGCAAGTATCAGGCGCATCCAATCTAACACTTCATCAGCAATTGACGCATTGGAAGGGATGAACATTACTCAACGAGATCCATGGCTCATCCATTGGATACTGAGGAAATTTGACAGAGAAACTAAGTGGCTTTGGGTGCAAGAGAATCACGATATCTCCACCACCACATGGGAAGATTTCGACCGGTTCCTGAACAAAAGATGTCGCGCATTAGAGCACACAGGACCCTCTGAGGACACTCCTGAAGCAGGTCCGAGTAAGTCACAAAAACCTCAGTTTCCACCCAAAAAGAAAGCATCTACACTGGTATCAGGGATTCAAACCAATTGTTCTTATTGTAAAGAATCTCCCCATAAATTGTATCGGTGCAAACTTTTTTTGAGTCACACATGGAAAAAAAGATTGGAAGTAGTTCATCAGCTAAATATTTGCCAAAATTGTCTTTCTGATTCTCATCCTATTGATCAGTGTAGTTACCCATTTTGTAAAACTTGTAATAAGCCTCACAATAAGTTGTTGCACGAAGCATTCAAGCCTTCAGCATCTTCCGGTGATTCTGACCAATCAGGATCCGCCCTTTGCGTTACAACTCAAAATTCGATCCCAGACACTGTCGCCGCCATGTCCAGTCAGTTGGCTTTGAATCCCACGATTCATTCTGCGGATAAGTTAACTTCCTCCACAACACCCACGTGTTTAACTACTAACGGGGGAGTTCAATCCAACGTGCTTTTTGCCACTGCTGTGGTAACGGTGTTAGGTCAAAACAATCAGAAACATTTCTGTCGAGTTCTTTTGGATCCAGCTTCACAGGTTAATATCATTAGCACCAATTTGTGCCAACTGTTGAAGCTCCAATGTAAGATTTCTCGTTTTTCCATCAATGGAGTAAATGACAGCACACAATTGTGCAAACAAGAGACTCAAGTCAAACTTGAATATGAGATTAACAATATTCTCATGAGCCAGTCTCTTGACTGTCTAGTCATGCCACGTGTGACTACAGATCACCCCAATTGAGAGGTCAATAATGTCAAGATCAAGATCCCATCTCATCTTAAGTTAGCAGATCCCCATTGGAACCACTGCCAACGTATAGATCTTTTGATAGGTGGGGCAAATTCTTGGGATTATTTCGGTGTCGACAAGTATGAATTGGGAGAGGGCCAACCGCGTCTGCTCAATAGCGTTTTCGGATGGTTAGTAGTAGGTCCTTGTTTTAAGGTCTCACCTCCTCAACCCGTCTCTTGCAACGTCACCACCTTAGCTTCACTCGATAAAACCATGAAACAGTTCTGGGAAATCGAAGATATCCCCAAAGAGGACGTCAAATCGTTTGAGAAAGCTGAGGCGGAGAAATCCTTTGACACAACTGTCACTCGAACTAAAGAAGGGAGATATCAAGTTCAACTTCCTCTCAATGAGAACATTCAGGTCTTACATTCCAATCGAAATCAAGCATTGCGTCAATTCTCGCAACTTGAACGCCGACTTGATAAGAACTTGACTCTCAAAGAATTATACTTAACTGTATTTCGTGAGTATTTACAGTTGGGAATTATTGAACGGGTCCCTGCAAACCAATTGTTTGCTCCTTCAATACCAAAATACTACATGCCACATCACTGCGTGATTAGGGAAAATGCGTTGTCCACCAAAGTTAGACCAGTATTTAATGCAAGTTCCGTCACAGCGTCAGGTGTGAGTCTCAATGACTGCTTGCATGTGGGACCTATCGTTCAGCCCCTTCTGATTTCAATCCTTTGGAGATTTAGGATGCATAAATATGCATTAACTTGCGACATTGTTAAAATGTATTTGCAGGTTGAGCTTCACCCTTCCCATAGAGACCTGCAAAGATTCGTGATCAGACTCGACAATGAAATCGAAGATTTTCGATTTACACGGGTTTGTTTCGGGGTTGCCAGCTCTCCATTTTTGGCAACTAGGGTTCTCATGCAGTTGGCAGAAGACGAAGGTAATCGATACCCAGCTGCAGCTAAAGTCATTCGCGAGAATACCTATCCCAGCAAACATTTTCTTACGATTGTTGGAACTTAACGTAATGAAACTGCAATTTGTATGTTATTTAAGTTACTTCCAACATGAATCACTCCAACAACATACATTTTATGTTATTAACAGGTTAGTTAATAACGTAAAAAACAAAAATGTAATTGTTTCGAAAGCATTATTACAGAAAAGTTTTGTTTTTTCCTAATTAGAAAAATGATGTCAGGAAAACATAATCTTTGAATTGCTAATTTATATGATTCTTCTTCTTCTTAAGTTTTCCTTCAGCAATTAAAAATGCATATCTAGAGAAAAAGAGTGGAAAATAGCGTTGATTAGCACCAAATCCAAACAATTTTTTATTATCTTGCTTCTTGGAATATGCACTTTTGATTGTTAAAGCATAATTGAAAGAAAAAGCAATCTGTGGGCACTGTACTTAATTATTACTTTCTGACTGCTAAAGTTCCGTTTTCGTGACATAATTCTTCCAATCATCTACTGGAAAAAATTAAGTCATGAAAATGTAAGTTTTGCATTGTTAAATTACACTATTCTTCTTCTTCTTCTTCAATTTTGCTTCAAGAACTAAAATTGGATAAATAGCGTGAAAAAACATTGATTAGAAACAAATTAAAGCTATTTTATGCTTATTTGCTTCTTGGAATATAAAATTTTAACTGTTGAAGCATAATTGAAAGCAGAAGCACCCGTGAATACTGTGACACAATTGAGTAAAAAATTGTAATTTTTAGTGCAAAACTTACGTTTTTGTGACACATTTCCTCCACGATTTAAGTTATGGTAATTTTTCTGCAAGGAAACTTTCATGATAGAATTTCTTCTAGGGAATTTTTGTTTTTAATAAGAAAAACGCTACTCTTCACTTTTGAAGTTCTTTTGCATTTATCAAAGTTGAGTTTTAATTTGTTTCGCTGTTATTTCAAGTAAAATTAAGGTAGAAGAAATTAATTCGGAAACTCAAGACAATGTTAACGTCGTGGTTCCGGAATGGAGAATAGCTCGATCATATTCAAAACGTAATATTTTAGAATTGCACTTCAGAAAATATAACATTTTTCTGACGTTCATGATACGAAGTGACTCCATTAGTTTTGGCTCTCGCTGAAGTTGACCACCCGATGGCGCTGTACACACTATTATTATAACTGGAGTTTACCACCCGATGGCTCTGTACGCACTATTATTATGACTGGAGTTTACCACCCGATGGCGCTGTACGCACTATTATTATGACAACCCCATAGCAAATAACACGGTATGAGAATCAGTAGCGGACATTTCCAAGGAATTAGTCCTCTATTTTCTTTGGGATATTCTACAGATTTATCCATTGAATATTTTCACAGGAATTTCGGTGTATATAAAATCATGGAGATTTTCAGAGTTATTTAGTGGATTTTTGCACCTGAATAAACTAGTGAAGAAATCCAGCTGCCAAATATACCTAATGATTTTATTTCCAAATATTACAGAAATGGATAGATATTTCAAGGATTTAGATGTTTTTATTAAACTTGCGGTCACAAACTTATCATTTTGTTTAGATAAACAAAAAGCATTATATAAAAAATATTTCTTTTTTGAAAATACACACTTATTGTAATAAAAATTCTCATAAATTTTAGATTTTCAATATATTTAATGTAATAATTTTAAAATTATCTACACAAAAATGCTGCGTCTCATTACACTATGCAATACGGTTTTTGCTTCAGTGGTCTCACATGGCACGTTTGATAGAGTCGAGTCCCCTGATTAAGAACATGCTTTTAGTTTTGCTCAATCACCTATCAATTATTTTTAATTCATACTTTTATATTTTTTTCTGCTTTGTCTTTCATTATTCGTTATATCTCAGGTTCTGGTGAACAGAACTTAAAACGCGTAGGTTCGTTGGAAAGGTCATTAGTTGTGCTTCAATTTTGATTATTACAAAAAACTTTGTAAAACCACTCCTTCAGGGTGTAAAATTGGAGTTTCTCTAAAAATGTTCAAAAAATTGTCTTAAAGAGAGGTTTTAAAAATTTGTATAAAATAAACTAAACAAAATATTAAAAAATCATTGACACCAGACGATAGGCAACACTTAGGACTACAATTTTGCTAAATGCCTCATTTGTTGGTTTTTGTCATTTTCTAAAAATATGAAATACATATTTTAGAACAAATTCCCTGAAGATAACTAAGAAAATATTTTTAAAACTTTTGTGAACCATACATAAATGTTGAAATTATTCTTTAAATCGATCGGGAGACCATCAACGTAATTTTCTCTTCCATCCCAAATCCCAAAATGCGCAAACATAACCTCAAAACTGTATTATTATTTTCTTCTACATATTGTCTAAATCAAAGTGTGCTGTGGGAAAACTTTTTTTTGCTATAATCTCGAAAACACTTTCAACAATAGAATCCCAGAAGTTACCCGGAAAAGTGAATTTGTGAATTTTTGAAAAATGAATTTTCAGAATTTCAGCAAGATTGGAGGAAAACTTGTGGATAGGGATCTGGTTTAGGAGAAGGACTTGTGATCAGGAACAGGAACATTGACAGCTCTTTTGCTATACTTGCGACGAGGCTCCTATTTACGAATTTACTTCTCCGGATAGTTACTGAGATTTGTCTATTGAAAGTGTTTTTGGGATTATTACGAAAAAACAACTTTCCTCACAGCAAACTGTGAATATCACACAATATTTTTAGATAAAATAAAGACAAAGTTTTGAGATTATGTTCGCGCATTCCGGAAAGTAAATAATAGAGATGCCAGAGGGTCCGGCAACTTCCTCTTTTCCATCCATGTTATAAAACATGAAGCACGGAGCAAATGTACTGAAGAAGACTTCAAGAAAACACCGATGCGTTAACTTCCGGAAATTTCTAGAGAAAAATCATTGAAAATATTCCTTTAAAACTAGATCGAAATTTATTAAATAAAAACGACATCTAAAAAAACACTCTTCCTTCGTTCTTTTTTTGAAAAATTTTCCACAAATATGCGCTAAATACTATACCAGAAACTTTCAAAAACACTTTTCTTGCTTTTTTCAGCAGTGAAACAACAAATTTTCAGCAGATTGTGAACGGAAAAATAGACCTTTCTTAACTTTTTCTCTTTAATTCGTGGAGAATTAAAGAGGAAAAGTTAAGAAAGGTCTATTTTTCCGTTCACAATCTGCTACAACCTATTAGACCGAAAATTCCTCTACAACAAATTTTCTATCAAACTTGTCAAAAATAGGAATTTTTCTTTCAAACATTTTTGAAATTTTTGATGAAACCAGCTTCAATGTGTAGACACAGTTGACTGATACCAAACAATAAAACATTAAAAAATTGGCTTCCAGGAAAAATATATTTAACCCTCTAACGGGTAAGACCGCCTCCAGGCAGTCATTCTATAAATCACATTTACTGCGATAATATTAGTAGTCAGTATTACGCACGATGCATGTTTTTCTGCACTCGGTGCCATCAGCATGCTACCAACAACAACCACATTGATGACGTCACCACGTCCACGAGGATGATTTTTGCTGATTCTTAGAATTTTACCCCCACCTCTTTTTTCAGTTTTTTTGTTTTGGAGTGAAATATGATACCTTTTTGAGCACCACCCCCCCCCCCCCCCAGCCTCCTACCCGTGCAATGAAATTCTTGTTTTGAATTTTTAAATAACTTTATTTGTAATTGAACAGAATCCTTTGCTAGATTGAGCCTATATTTTTGTTAATTATGTTGCTTAATATTTCTTTTAACCTTTCTTCAGAATAATATTGCACAATGTTGAGCAATAGGAAATATGATTCCTTTTCGCGTGTGGGTTAATGCAAAATGAGAGAATCTTCATGAGCGAGTGGAATTCTCATGCGCATTAGAAAAGTTCATTCAGATGTTCATCGTGAAAAAAGAATAGCAGAAAGGTGTCATATGACGAGTTGCACTTTTATGATAAAAGATCAAGTCCATGCTCTATTTTATACTCACAAATTTCTGCATGATCATTGTTTACAAAAAAAGTTCATTTTTTTACAGATATTTTATCAGCATCTTGCAAATTCGTATACTTACCAGCTTTTTGTCCTATTATAGTCCAATTTTTTTCATAATTAGAAATTATTCACGTCAAACAAAATGTTCAAGAGATTGTAGAAAAATCAGCCAACCAATATGAGAAAAACCAAACAAAATTCCAATAATTCAACAGAACCTTAGATATCTTATGAGAAGACCATCCACAAGAATGATGAAAAAGCATTTTCTAAATCTTTTTTCGTTTATATTTCATATATTTACAACAGTACTTTGAAATAAATTATATATTTACAAATAACAATAATTTTTTCAGTGATATAAATAAATAGTCTGACTAAAATTAAAAATCCATAGGAAATGGAATAGCAGTCTATAAAAATAATAAATTAACTGGCAAATAAACATAAATTCGATTATAGCTAAGAAAATTAAAACTTAAAATTTATAAAGTATGTATTTATAATTTGGAAATTACAATATTAATAGCCAAAAGGCAAAGAATCCGAATCATCTACACATCGCCTTTTATTGAAGGTAAATTGGGCTTTTTTCTGGTATGGCCCTGATGTTAATTGACAATGTTTCTTTCTAAAAATTTTATCTGAATATTTAACGTTTATCTCTTCTTTATGTCCAAACACTATTGATTTAAGCGCTTCAAAATTAATTTCTTTTTCAATATGGCGATTCATGGTAATTCCTTTGAAAACGACTTTGTATGAATATGAATTTGATGCCGGAGAATAGATTTTTAAACCGTAAGCCTTCGGACCGCAACTTACGTATTCCTCAATGAAGGAATCCTCACCGTAATCCACGATTTCGTCCGTGAGTTCCCCCAAAAATTTCCCGCATTCAAGTGGATTTTCTTCGCCAGCAGGTACCAAATAAATGACCGAATCAGTATCACAATAAAAGAGATTACGGCCTAATTTGGAAAGGATGGAATATAACTTTATGCGAGCATTTGTAGTTGTACAGATACCGACACCGAGATTGACATACTTTGAGGGTGGAGGATCAGCATCAGAAGAATATTTCCAGGAAATAAAAATCTGACGTGGTCCTGCCAGATAAAGTTCTGTAATCTCAATATCTTCTGAAGAAATTAAATTATTTAATTCTTCATTGGTATTGCACACCGTGGTTTTCGAGTGATCTTCCCGCATAATAAAACGGCCCCAAAGACTATTGAGGACAATTTTTGATAAAGATCGCATACCTTTATTAACAGATATGTTATTTTTATCAAGTTGTATTCCCTCTTTTTCCAAATATTCGCGGATGTAATTTTCTTTTGCGATATCGGATTCAACTTCTTTTGGCCACCCGCTAGCTTCCTGCTTGAGTTTCAGGAAATTATCGACATAGCCAGCAAACAAACCTTTCTCGCCATTCTCACGATTATAAGTGGATGTTTCATAGGACCATAACTCGAAAGATTTGATAATTTTATAACCGTGTTGCACAGCTAGTCGAATTTCTTCGAGGGACCACGTACCGGTGAGTGATCTTTCACTGTCAGAATGCGTACAGCGATCCGTGTTTATTATTTCCGCACAAGTTCTGCAGAGAGGAAATAGTAATCGGCTATTGCATTTATAAGGTAAACACGGTACATACAATTCTCGCGGCGGCAAAATCTCGATTTTCGCGATACCTTCATACATTAATATTTCCTCAGGATTATCAAAAGACTTTAAAATCGTTGGGTGGCCGACAAAATATTTAGAATATTTGTTCGCCCAGGGATACAATGACGTAAAGTCGTAGTAATAAATGCGATCACCTGGACGACATTTGTAGTGAAGTCTAAATACTTCTGTTCGACCACCATACACTGCACTCCGAGGATCAAACCCTCCATCAAGGACATCAGGGTGATTTTCTATTGCTGTTGCAAGTTCGGGGGCGTTCTTTAAAGTCTTTCGAAATTCACATTCCCACACAGTAACTAATTTATACCCAAGGCTTTCAATTTTACGCCATCGATTCAAAGTTTTCTCGTACCGATTTTGAATGGTATCCTGTGGGTTTCTAGAGCAGACGTATTCCCTATTAAAAATGCACGTATGACCATGGTAGTAACAGCCCTCAAAACTGTAAACAGTATTAGAGGTCTCATCAAAACCATCAGCAACAATTCGTGAGTTTTTCAGCCTAACTTCATATTTAATATCACAGTTTGTCGTCATCTTTAAAAAGACAAGCCATTTTAACCCAATTCTACTCTGCAAATTAATAAATGTTGAGCTGTAATTGTTTTTAGGTGTGATAGAAAGAGTATTTGGAACCAAATAATTCTTCCTATACACTTTCATTACAGCATCAGCAATAGTAACTGCTTGCAAAAAAGGATTTATGCCCGTAGTTTCAAGGAATGATGACATAAAGTTGATGCACCCTAGAGTTAAAATTTTAACATCCTGGGTACAATACCGAATTAATTCCTCACGATTGTTAAACGTGTCATTCTTGTGGGAATCATACCATTCTAAAAACCTTTGGTACCTTTCGCCGGTCATTGAATCGATGGCGTAGGCTTCAATAGGCGGATATTTTCCCACATAGTTTTTGTTTGCCTCCGTATTAAACTTGTAAGGGTACTCACCCTTTTCACAAGAAGGCAAACCGAAACTCGAGGAAAATTTAGATAACGCGAAAGGAATAAAACTGAGAGAGTCTAAAAATGTAATATCGCGAATTTTTATTGTTAAAATTTTGCATCCCGTTATGATCGGGGAAAGTTTTTCGTCCCTTTTACAGAGCTCTTCCAAAATAAATTGAGCATCATAACTTTTTGCGTTATGAGCAATCACTGCAATTGGGTAGGGACGGAAACGTAAAACAAAATCGAGAAATTTAGAAACACATGATGTTTCATCGGAATTTTCAAAAACTTGAAAGTCCTGGGCACAATTATGGCAATCTGGGGGAGAATCTGCAGATTTGTAGCAAAAATAGCAAACTTCTTTGGCTACGCAAAGATTGGCTTTATGATTAGAAAACCCATTCCCCGTATCAACAAATTCAGATTCAAAATCATAAAAAATGAGACCAAATTTCTGGGAAGGTTTTGCTTTATAAGGTTGAATGAAACAATGATAAGGAGTTGTTACTTTTTTATAACATATTTCGCACTTCTCTGTATAACATTCATGAGTTTCATTCATATTATAAATGTGCGAACAGTTTTGACAAATTCTAACTTTTTCGCAAATCTTCCCATCAATATGGTTTTGAAAACAGGAATTACCTCTAAATCGCCTATTACAAGAATTGCATTCCATCAAATCTTTGGTAGATTTGCATGGAGGATGACTATGACAAAATTTACATATTACTGAGCATGTATGCTTATTGTTGTAGAGTATTTCACACAATTCGCATTGGTGGTTGTATCTAAAAAATCC